>NW_026525132.1:172500-210000 GCF_943734705.1 Anopheles coustani | reverse complement strand
TTTGTGTTCCTTTGGTCAACTTCCATACTTGAATCATTTGTGCTACCGCTGCTGCTTCGACGCTACTTTGACATCTTCGCTTCTATTTAAATAAATAAATAAGCTGAAGCTAGACATCAGTAAACACCACCACAGACACCACAAGCACGCCTTCTCCTCGTACTTCCGCCTCACGCGGGAACACGGACGCTCTAAATACTTCGAATTCCAATGCCAGTATATTGTAAACCACGGGTTCTTTAATGCTAGCGGGTCGTCGCGACCCTAGTTAACATCATGGTGCACGTCTCGTGACGGGTGTCACGGCGTAGTTAAATGTATGCGATACATTTCTCAAATATAAGCGCTCAGTCATCTGTACATCATGGTAGGTTCCCACGACGTGCAATATGCGTTCAACTTATCAATGTTCATGTGTCCTGCAGTTCACATTATGACGCGCAGTTAGCTGCGGTCTTCATCGATCCATGAGCCGAGTGATCCACTGCCGAGGGTGACTAACTTGCGTAAGCCGCCGCTGTGCGCGTATACCCGTTCCCCGTAGGGAGGAGCAAGCCGCCGCTTAGAGACGAAGCATAAAGTGTCCTCATTCCACATAGGGCAAGCTGGATTAATCCATTTTACCCAGGACGGCCGAAGCGGCGTGGACCAGGGGAGAACTGAACCTTATACTTCACACCACAGTAAGTCTACGTGTCCTCTTCCACATAGGGCAAGCTAGAACTAACTATCTTACCCAGGACTGCCGAAGCAGCGTGGACCAGGGGAGGAACACACTTTTCATGGAAACGTAAGGCATCCATGACTGCCATAACGTAAGCCGCCGCTGTGCGCGTATACCCGTTCCCCGTAGGGAGGAGCAAGCCGCCGCTTAGAGACGAAGCATAAAGTGTCCTCATTCCACATAGGGCAAGCTGGATTAATCCATTTTACCCAGGACGGCCGAAGCGGCGTGGACCAGGGGAGAACTGAACCTTATACTTCACACCACAGTAAGTCTACGTGTCCTCTTCCACATAGGGCAAGCTAGAACTAACTATCTTACCCAGGACTGCCGAAGCAGCGTGGACCAGGGGAGGAACACACTTTTCATGGAAACGTAAGGCATCCATGACTGCCATAACGTAAGCCGCCGCTGTGCGCGTATACCCGTTCCCCGTAGGGAGGAGCAAGCCGCCGCTTAGAGACGAAACATAAAGTGTCCTCATTCCACATAGGGCAAGCTGGATGAATCCATTTTACCCAGGACGGCCGAAGCGGCGTGGACCAGGGGAGAACTGAACTTTATGCTTCACACCACAGTAAGTCTTCGTGTCCTCTTCCACATAGGGCAAGCTAGAACTAACTATCTTACCCAGGACTGCCGAAGCAGCGTGGACCAGGGGAGGAACACACTTTTCATAGAAACGTAAGGCATCCATGACTGCCATAGTGCGTAAGCCGCCGCTGTGCGCGTAAACCCGTTCCCCGTAGGGAGGAGTCAAGCCGCCGCTTAGAGACGAAGTATTAAGTGTCCTCTTCCACATAGGGCAAGCTAGAATGAACTATCTTACCCAGGACCGCCGAAGCAGCGTGGACCAGGGGAGAACTGAACTTTATACTTCACACCACAGTATTGAGTAATGTGCCCTCTTCCACATAGGGCAAGCTGGAATGTTCCATTTTACCCAGGACGGCCGAAGCGGCGTGGACCAGTGGAGGACTACACAATCATGAGGTTTGATATCGACTTGTGTGTTTCAATAGGGTACCGATGGTATGTTTTGAACCGATTTGATTTAGCCATTCTGAAGTCATCACTTGGTTGAAGCGCTGAACTAGGGAGGGGCATCGTTTACATATATATTGGTTTTTGCATGCTCTACTAGGTTAATGTCATGAGGTTGGCTATCGAGCATGCCCAAGTGATGACTTGATTGTGTGCTTGCTTGAATTCTTCACATTTCATACCATCGGTTAGTTGTCGAATCATTCCTCGATCATAACCTTCGTTCTTGGTTCATGTATGCTCTCTTCCACATAGGGCAAGCTAGAATTAACTATCTTACCCAGGACCGCCGAAGCAGCGTGGACCAGGGGAGAACTATACTTTGTCTTGTATGCCCTCTTCCACATAGGGCAAGCTAGAATGAACTATCTTACCCAGGACCGCCGGAGCAGCGTGGACCAGTGGAGGACTATACTTTGTTCATTACACCACAGTATTAAGTATGGTGTCCTCTTCCACATAGGGCAAGCTAGAATTAACTATCTTACCCAGGACCGCCGAAGCAGTGTGGACCAGGGGAGGACTATACTTTATACTTCACACACTAGCCATATTGAAGTCATCACTTGGTTGAAGCACTGAACTAGGGCGAGTCTATCGTTTACTTTGCATTGGGATAATACGCTGCATGCTCTCTTAGGTTAATGTCATGTGGTTGGCTATAGAGCATGCCCAAGTGATGACTTTGTTTAAAGCTCAACAGGTAGAGTATTATGTCCTCTTCCACATAGGGCAAGCTAGAATTAACTATCTTACCCAGGACCGCCGGAGCAGCGTGGACCAGGGGAGAACTATACTTTGTCTTGTATGCCCTCTTCCACATAGGGCAAGCTAGAATTAACTATCTTACCCAGGACTGCAAAGCAGCGTGGACCAGTGGAGGACTATACTTTGTTCATTACACCACAGTATTAAGTATGGTGTCCTCTTCCACATAGGGCAAGCTAGAACTAACTATCTTACCCAGGACCGCCGAAGCAGTGTGGACCAGGGGAGGACTATACTTTATACTTCACACACTAGCCATACTGAAGTCATCACTTGGTTGAAGCGCTGAACTACGGCGGGGTAATCGTTTACAGGTTATAATCATATAGCTGCATGCTCATTAGTAGATAATGGAATATTGTATGGCAATATGAGCATGCCCAAGTGATGACTTTGTTTCAAGCTCAACAGGTAGGGTATTGAGTCCTCTTCCACATAGGGCAAGCTAGAATGAACTATCTTACCCAGGACCGCCGGAGCAGCGTGGACCAGTGGAGGACTCTATACTTTATACTTCACACCACAGTATTGAGTACGACTTGCATAAAGCCCCTAATGAGAACCACGAGGGCTCTCTCAATGTAGAACCACGAGGGCTCTAGTACCGATTCTCTCGGTACGGCTTGGTCCGTGTTCCTTTATGCTTGTACTCTTAGAAAGTCTCAACCCGGAGGTCTTGACTTTGATTGTCATATTTGGACTACGACGGGGCATCCGACCATTGCTGATCGAACACCCCTGATTCACCATCTTTCGGGTAGGCGGTACGCGTACCTCCGGACGCGGAAGTCTCAACCCGGAGGTCTTGACTTTGATTGTCATAGTTGGACTACGACGGGGCATCCGACCATTGCTGATCGAACACCCCTGATTCACCATCTTTCGGATAGGCGGTGCGCCCACCTCCGACGCGGAAGTCTCAACCCGGAGGTCTTGACTTTGGTTGTCATAGTTGGACTATGACGGGGCATCCGACCATTGCTGATCGAACACCCCTGTTACACCATCTTTCGGATAGGCGGTGCGCGACACCACCGACGCGGAAAGTCTCAACCCGGAGGTCTTGACTTTGTATTGTTGGATAGTCCTCTTCCACTATAGGGCAAGCTGGAAATATTCCATTTTACCCAGGACTGCCGAGGCAGCGTGGACCAGGGGAGAACTTCACGGAATCTTCAGGCATCCATGATTGCCATAGTGCGTAAGCCGCCGCTGTGCGCGTCAACTCGTTCCCCGTGAGGAGGAGTCTAGCCGCCGCTAAAAGACGAAGCATTAAGTGTCCTCATTCCACTATAGGGCAAGCTAGAATGAACTATCTTACCCAGGACCGCCGAAGCAGCGTGGACCAGGCGAGGACTACTTTATACTTCACACCACAGTATTGAGTACGACTTGCATAAAGCCCCTAATGAGAACCACGAGGGCTCTCTCAATGTAGAACCACAAGGGCTCTAGTACCGATTCTCTCGGTACGGCTTGGTCCGTGTTCCTTTATGCTTGTACTCGCGGAAAGTCTCAACCCGGAGGTCTTGACTTTGATTGTCATAGTTGGACTACGACGGGGCATCCGACCATTGCTGATCGAACACCCCTGATTCATCATCTTTCGGGTAGGCGGTGCGCGCACCTCCGACGCGGAAGTCTCAACCCGGAGGTCTTGACTTTGTATTGTCATAGTTGGACTACGACGGGGTATCCGACTCATCGAATACCCCAGAAGCACACCATCTTTCGGGTAGGCGGTACGCGTACCTCCGGACGCGGAAAGTCTCAACCCGGAGGTCTTGACTTTGGTTGTCATAGTTGGACTATGACGGGGCATCCGACCATTGCTGATCGAACACCCCTGTTACACCATCTTTCGGATAGGCGGTGCGCGACACCACCGACGCGGAAAGTCTCAACCCGGAGGTCTTGACTTTGTATTGTTGGATAGTCCTCTTCCACTATAGGGCAAGCTGGAAATATTCCATTTTACCCAGGACTGCCGAGGCAGCGTGGACCAGGGGAGAACTTCACGGAATCTTCAGGCATCCATGATTGCCATAGTGCGTAAGCCGCCGCTGTGCGCGTCAACTCGTTCCCCGTGAGGAGGAGTCTAGCCGCCGCTAAAAGACGAAGCATTAAGTGTCCTCATTCCACTATAGGGCAAGCTAGAATTAACTATCTTACCCAGGACCGCCGAAGCAGCGTGGACCAGGCGAGGACTATACTTTATACTTCACACCACAGTATTGAGTACGACTTGCATAAAGCCCCTAATGAGAACCACGAGGGCTCTCTCAATGTAGAACCACGAGGGCTCTAGTACCGATTCTCTCGGTACGGCTTGGTCCGTGTTCCTTTATGCTTGTACTCGCGGAAAGTCTCAACCCGGAGGTCTTGACTTTGATTGTCATAGTTGGACTACGACGGGGCATCCGACCATTGCTGACCGAACACCCCTGATTCATCATCTTTCGGATAGGAGGTGCGCCCACCTCCGACGCGGAAGTCTCAACCCGGAGGTTCGGACTTAGAGTTTTTCCCATTTAAAAGTTTTTCTCTTAGCCATACTGAAGTCATCACTTGGTGAACGATTGAACTAGGGCGGGTTAATCGTTTATAGGTATCATGTGGTTTGCATGCTCTCTTAGGTTAAGGTCATGTGGTTGGCTATCGAGCATGCCCAAGTGATGACTTTGTTTCACGCTTGCTTGATTTCTTCATGATTCCCTGTTATATAGTGTAATCATTCGAGAACAGGGAATCTTTGGTTTTGCTCAACAGGTATTGGATGTCAACTTGGTATCTAGATCGCATTAAGTCTCAACCCTTAGGTTCGGACTTGTATAGTGACATCTTGTTACGGTCTTGAGTCTCAACCCGCAGGTTCGGACTACTTAGTGTTTGATCGAATATAATATGGCAACTTGTGCCTAAGTCTCAACCCGCAGGTTCGGACTTCTGTTTATTTGGCCAATGTATGTATAAGGCAACTTGTGCCTAAGTCTCAACCCGCAGGTTCGGACTTGTGTATTTGTTCGAAGTCATGTATAAGGCAACGTGTGCCTAAGTCTCAACCCGCAGGTTCGGACTTGTTAGTGTTTCGTCAACTTTCATATGGCAACTTGTGCCTAAGTCTCAACCCGCAGGTTCGGACTTGTGTATTTGTTCGAAGTCATGTATAAGGCAACTTGTGCCTAAGTCTCAACCCGCAGGTTCGGACTTGTGTATTTGTTCGAAGTCATGTATAAGGCAACGTGTGCCTAAGTCTCAACCCGCAGGTTCGGACTTGTTAGTGTTTCGTCAACTTTCATATGGCAACTTGTGCCTGAGTCTCAACCCGCAGGTTCGGACTTCTATAGTGTTTCGTCAATTATCATATGGCAACTTGTGCCGAAGTCTCAACCCGCAGGTTCGGACTTCTGGAAGGATCACTTGGCCACTAATGATCCTTCCGCAGGTTCACCTACGGAAACCTTGTTACGACTTTAACTTCCTCTAAATCATCAAGTTCGGTCAACTTCGATAGAGCAGACGCGGTTCACGAGGATCCAGCGAACGATCATCTCCAAAGACCTCACTAAATAATCCATCGGTAGTAGCGACGGGCGGTGTGTACAAAGGGCAGGGACGTATTCAACGCTGGCTGATGACCAGCACTTACTAGAAGTTCCGAGTTCATATGGACCATTGCAATCCATAATCCCTACTAAGTGAGTATTTGAGTGATTTCCCGTTCCTCTCGGAATAGGAGACACGCTGCTACCCACATTGTAGCACGCGTGTAGCCCAGAACATCTAAGGGCATCACGGACCTGTTATCGCTCGATCTCATTTTGCTAAACACAAATTGTCCTGCTAAGCAGCGTACCGTAAGTGCACTTGCGCACACGAACAGCGAAGGTGTCAGGTCATACTCCACCGAAAGGTCCTAACCCGTTCCAATCGGCATCGACGCATTAACGCTGACTGCGTTCTAGTTAGCATATGTGAGTCACGTTCGTTATCGGAATTAACCAGACAAATCAATCCACGAACTAAGAACGGCCATGCACCACTACCCTTAAATTTGAGAAAGAGCTATTAATCTGTCTCACCTCCATAAGTTCGGACCTGGTAAGTTTTCCCGTGTTGAGTCAAATTGAACCGCAAGCTCCATTTCATTGTGGTGCCCTTCCGTCAATTCCTTTAAGTTTCAACTTTGCAACCATACTTCCCCCGGAACCTGACTTTGGTTTCCCGGAAGCTACTGAGAGCACCTGGTTGTAGCGTCTCCCAATTGCTAGTTGGCATCGTTTACGGTTAGAACTAGGGCGGTATCTAATCGCCTTCGATCCTCTAACTTTCGTTCTTGATTAAAGAAAGCATCCTTGACAAATGCCTTCGCTTTAGTTAGTCTTACGACGGTCTACGAATTTCACCTCTCGCGCCGTAATACTAGTGTCCCCAACTACTTCTGTTAATCATTACCTCCGGTCTGAGTACAAACCAATGAAAGATTAGACCAAGGTCGTATTCCATTATTCCATGCAAGATTATTCTAGGGCGTTTGGGCACCCTGCTTTAAGCACTCTAATTTGTTCAAGGTAAACGTGAGCGGTCGAGCTCTATGTTACACTTGCACCCGTTGAAGGGCACACCATGACACAGACTTGGTGCCCTACCACACCATTGAGTCGCAACCAGATTCCGACTTGGCCCACCGACCACGGGTTGACCGGGTCGGCGGAGCCGGACTGTGTTGGACAAGTATCAACTTCGAACGTTTTAACCGCAACAATTTTAATATACGCTAGTGGAGCTGGAATTACCGCGGCTGCTGGCACCAGACTTGCCCTCCACTTGATCCTCGTAGAAGGATTTATGCTCTACTCATTCCAATTATGAAACATCATTAAAGAGTTTCATATTGTTATTTCTCGTCACTACCTCCCCGTCCCGGGATTGGGTAATTTACGCGCCTGCTGCCTTCCTTGGATGTGGTAGCCATTTCTCAGGCTCCCTCTCCGGAATCGAACCCTGATTCCCCGTTACCCGTTGCAACCATGGTAGTCCTCTATACTACCATCCATAGTTGATAGGGCAGATATTTGCGAGATCTGTCGTCGGTGCGAGACCATACGATCAGCATCATTATCCAGACTTCAACTCAATGACACGGAGAACCCGCGATTGGTTTGACTAATAAGTGCACCAGTTCCCGCGAGGGTCCTGGCATGTTGCATGTATTAGCTCTAGATTTTCCACAGTTATCCAAGTAACTAGGTTGATGATCTCGTAAATTATAGCTGTTATACTGAGCCTTATGCGGTTTCACATTAAATCTGTTTGTACTTAGACATGCATGGCTTAACCTTTGAGACGAGCGTATATTACTGGTAGGATCAACCAGAATTCCGACTTTGCGTTCGAATGTTCATTGTCCCATTGCACCCGGAGGAGCAAACACCACGTTCTATATGTTGTCAAGTCCGGTAGCACACGGGAGGCGAGCCCCCGTGCGAACCTCATTGCCCTCGTATCACACACACCCGATGCACCGGACAGGCACTTGAGCGGCATTCGACTCCGCTAAGCGCTCGTGCGCCCGATTGTGCATGCGCTGACGGGGCCTTCATACCCCTACCACAGCGACCTTATGCCAAACTTCCATGAATACTTAGGTGAGCTGACAAGGGCCTTCATTTCCCTACCATCAACTAAAGGACACGCTAGGCGCGTCCGATCATTGCAACTGCGGGGCTTTCATACCCCAATCACCACAGTACGCAATTCACCAGAGTTTAATCACAACCCCCCCGGACATGGCACACTATTAACTTGCAACAAAACTTAGTGTGTGCCGGGCACATCGGTTCCACAAAATCATTCCCGATGTACCCCAATTGGGGTTGTGAACGCATCCATGGTCCTCTGACACACCCAACCAAGCGTGGATACTACATACCTCAAACACCCAGTACACTAACAGACAAATCAACATATGGTTGCTTTCCCCCAGACATTTGCCAATCACTTGGCACCCGGACGGGAACTCGCTCCTGATTGCGCCATTGCCACCCATTTGCCAAGAGCGAGTTCTGTATGTAGATTTCATTTGGAAAGACAACCGTGTACTGGATATTCTATCCGACGATTACAGATGACGAGTACGAGACTCGACTACACTCACGGATAATACATTTTGGGTCGAGATTGCTTTCGGGGTTTTCGATTGGTCTTGCGCTTGTAAACGTATAACTTTGACTTGTGGTAACCTCGGTATGTTAGTCGATCACGTGGTTGTGAACTGGGTACGGGTGGGCAATCTGTTCACTTGCACTCTGGGTAGGAATATGGTGAGCGCTATAGGTTAAAGATCATGGTATGGTTCCATCGTGATGACTTTCGCTAGATAGTAGGATGTTTGGATAGTTATAACGTTTTTGGCCATTTGTTCATAGTGTTCGGTTCATTGAGGAATTCGATTGGTCTTTGCTTCACACACGTGGTCGATCACTTGGATGTGAACTAGGGTGAGAATAAGGTGTTCACTAGTGCTCTTAGGTTTTGGATCAGTACTGAGCACTTGATTGGTTTCGCATAATATGTATCCATAGTGATGACTCTTTCCAGCTTAAGATTTCGTGACCGGTTTCGAATCCTTCCCACGTTCGCTTTTACTTGGTTAGGTTTTCGAGTGTAGATTTGAAAGCAATCTCATGTATGTATCCCATCTGATATAAGCCACTGACAGTTCATGTCACCTCGTTCAACTCTCGCTGGGTCACAGAAGTATGTTACTGCGCCCATTATCCCTACTCGGATAGGTTCGGTTCGTTCGTTTTATACTACGGTGAGTAAACTCAATTTGTGCATCGCATAGCCATGGAAAGCAAGCTTTCGCGGGCCTCTTCGACTGTTTTGATACGAGCTGTGCCCGTGATGCTTGTCATCCCAGGATACTAGACCCCTTTGGACGACCGCATGACCATCAGAAAGTAAATTCCACGTTCGATTTGGGGTGTGAACCCCGAACATAAAGTCTTTGTGTAGAACCACGAGGGCTCTATAGTACCGATTCTCTCGGTACGCTTGGTCCGTGTTCCTTTATGTTCGTACTCTTGTGAATAAGATTCACGTTCGTTTTGGGATATTTGCTACTGTCACCGTTTGAGTACTATGGGGCTTGAACCCCTAACATAAAGTCTTTGTGTAGAACCACGAGGGTTCTATAGTACCGATTCTCTCGGTACGCTTGGTCCGTGTTCCTTTATGTTCGTACTCTTGTGTGTATAATATTCATGTTCGGTTTGGGATATTTGCTACTTTCACCAGGGTCCCGTTCTTCATACAAGTCTGCCTTGCTAATGTGGTAACTTTATAGTGTAGTTCTGACATCCCAATTTTGGGACTTAGCCGATTTTTCGTATATTTCCATATGACCCATAGGGTCCCTTTCTTCATACAAGCTTGCCTAGGGCGATCGGTCAAAACTTGTCTTACTATTCGATTGGTCTTCGCAGTTTCACCCTAGGCAGTTCGCCTAGGTCTGTCTTCTTGAGGAGGCCAAAACCCGAAATAAGGAGGTCTGGCCGACCCTGAAACCTCCCCTGTCTTAACTACACTAACCCGATTTTTCAGGGTCCTCAGCGCCATACAACTTTGCCTAGGTCACTTATACTCTTGACTTAGGCCATCTGACTTGGTCCGTGTTTCTTCCTAGGGTTCACCTAGGTACTTTGCCTTGCTTGATGTGGTAACTTTTTAGTGTAGTTCTGACATCCCAATTTTGGGACTTAGCCGATTTTTCATGAATTTCCATATGACCCTAAGGGTCCCTTTCTTCATACAAGCTTGCCTAGGGCGATCGGTCAAAACTTGTCTTACTATTCGATTGGTCTTCGCAGTTTCACCCTAGGCAATTCGCCTAGGTCTGTCTTCTTGAGGAGGCCAAAACCCGAAATAAGGAGGTCTGGCCGACCCTGAAACCTCCCCTGTCTTAACTACACTAACCCGATTTTTCAGGGTCCTCAGCGCCATACAACTTTGCCTAGGTCACTTATACTCTTGACTTAGGCCATCTGACTTGGTCCGTGTTTCTTCCTAGGGTTCACCTAGGTACTTTGCCTTGCTTGATGTGGTAACTTTTTAGTGTAGTTCTGACATCCCAATTTTGGGACTTAGCCGATTTTTCATGAATTTCCATATGACCCTAAGGGTCCCTTTCTTCATACAAGCTTGCCTAGGGCGATCGGTCAAAACTTGTCTTACTATTCGATTGGTCTTCGCAGTTTCACCCTAGGCAATTCGCCTAGGTCTGTCTTCTTGAGGAGGCCAAAACCCGAAATAAGGAGGTCCAGCCGACCCTGAAACCTCCCCTGTCTTAACTACACTAACCCGATTTTTCAGGGTCCTCAGCGCCATACAACTTTGCCTAGGTCACTTATACTCTTGACTTAGGCCATCTGACTTGGTCCGTGTTTCTTCCTAGGGTTCACCTAGGTACTTTGCCTTGCTTGATGTGGTAACTTTATAGTGTAGTTCTGACATCCCAATTTTGGGACTTAGCCGATTTTTCATGAATTTCCATATGACCCTATGGGTCCCTTTCTTCATACAAGCTTGCCTAGGGCGATCGGTCAAAACTTGTCTTACTATTCGATTGGTCTTCGCACTTTCACCCTAGGCAGTTTGCCTAGGTGTAGCTTCTTGAGGAGGTCAAAACCCAAAATAAGGAGGTTCAGCCGACCCAAAAACCTCCCCTGTCTGAACTACACTAACCCGATTTTTCAGGGTCCTCAGCGCCATACAACTTTGCCTAGGTCACTTGTACTCTTGACTTAGGCCATCTGACTTGGTCCGTGTTTCTTCTTAGGGTTCACCTAGGTACTTTGCCTTGCTTGATGTGGTAACTTTTTAGTGTAGTTCAGACATCCCAATTTTGGGACTTAGCCGATTTTTCATGTATTTCCATATGACCCATAGGGTCCCTTTCTTCATACAAGCTTGCCTAGGGCGATCGGTCAAAACTTGTCTTACTATTCGATTGGTCTTCGCACTTTCACCCTAGGCAGTTTGCCTAGGTGTAGCTTCTTGAGGAGGTCAAAACCCAAAATAAGGAGGTTCAGCCGACCCAAAAACCTCCCCTGTCTAAACTACACTAACCAGATTTTTCAGGGTCCTCACCGTCATACAACTTTGCCTAGGTCACTTGCACTCTTGACTTAGGCCATCTGACTTGGTCCGTGTTTCTTCCTAGGGTTCACCTAGGTACTTTGCCTTGCTTGATGTGGTAACTTTTTAGTGTAGTTCAGACATCCCAATTTTGGGACTTAGCCGATTTTTCATGTATTTCCATATGACCCTTAGGGTCCCTTTCTTCATACAAGCTTGCCTAGGGCGATCGGTCAAAACTTGTCTTACTATTCGATTGGTCTTCGCACTTTCACCCTAGGCAGTTTGCCTAGGTGTAGCTTCTTGATGAGGCCAAAACCCAAAATAAGGGGGTTCGGCCGACCTAAAAACCTACCCTGTCTAAACTACACTAACCAGATTTTTCAGGGTCCTCAGCGCCATACAACTTTGCCTAGGTCACTTGTTCTCTTGACTTAGGCCATCTGACTTGGTCCGTGTTTCTTCCTAGGGTTCACCTAGGTACTTTGCCTTGCTTGGTGTGGTAACTTTTTAGTGTAGTTCTGACATCCTCATTTTGGGACTTAGCCGAATTTTCGTAAAATGCCATATGACCCATATGGGTCCTTTCCTTCATATAAGTTTGCCTTGCTTGGTGTGGTAACATTTGAGTGTAGTTCTGACATCATCATTTTCGGACTTAGCCGATTTTTCGTAAAATACCATATGACCCATATGGGTCCTTTCCTTCATATAAGTTTGCCTTGCTTGGTGTGGTAACATTTGAGTGTAGTTCTGACATCCCCATTTTGGGACTTAGCCGATTTTTCGTAAAATACCATATGACCCATCAGGGTCCTTTGCTTCATATAAGTTTGCCTTGCTTGGTGTGGTAACATTTGAGTGTAGTTCTGACATCCCCATTTTGGGACTTAGCCGATTTTTCGTAAAATACCATATGACCCATCAGGGTCCTTTGCTTCATATAAGTTTGCCTTGCTTGGTGTGGTAACATTTGAGTGTAGTTCTGACATCCTCATTTTGGGACTTAGCCGATTTTTCGTAAAATACCATATGACCCATCAGGGTCCTTTGCTTCATATAAGTTTGCCTAGCTTGGTGTGGTAGCATATGAGTGTAGTTCTGACATCCCCATTTTGGGACTTAGCCGATTTTTCGTAAAATACCATATGACCCATCAGGGTCCTTTGCTTCATATAAGTTTGCCTTGCTTGGTATGGTAACATTTGAGTGTAGTTCTGACATCATCATTTTGGGACTTAGCCGATTTTTCGTAAAATACCATATGACCCATCAGGGTCCTTGCCTTCATATAAGTTTGCCTTGCTTGGTGTGGTAACACATGAGTGTAGTTCTGACATCCCCATTTTGGGACTTAGCCGATTTTTCGTAAAATACCATATGACCCATCAGGGTCCTTTCCTTCATATAAGTTTGCCTTGCTTGATGTGGTAACATTTGAGTGTAGTTCAGACATCCCCATTTTGGGACTTAGCCGATTTTTCGATCCATACCATATGACCCATCAGGGTCCTTGCCTTCATATAAGTTTGCCTTGCTTGGTGTGGTAACATTTTAGGGTAGTTCTGACATCACCATTTTGGGACTTAGCCGATTTTTCGTAAAATACCATATGACCCATCAGGGTCCTTGCCTTCATATAAGTTTGCCTTGCTTGGTGTGGTAACACATGAGTGTAGTTCTGACATCACCATTTTGGGACTTAGCCGATTTTTCGTAAAATACCATATGACCCATCAGGGTCCTTTGCTTCATATAAGTTTGCCTTGCTTGGTGTGGTAACACATGAGTGTAGTTCTGACATCCCCATTTTGGGACTTAGCCGATTTTTCGACCAATACCATATGACCCATCAGGGTCCTTTGCTTCATATAAGTTTGCCTTGCTTGGTGTGGTAACATTTGAGTGTAGTTCTGACATCCCCATTTTGGGACTTAGCCGATTTTTCGATCCATCCTATATGACCCATCAGGGTCCTTTTTCTTCATATAAGTTTCCCAAGACTTAGTGCTTTTTACCTTTGGACACCAATATCACCCTTACGGGTTTCTTTGATCTTCTCACTTTGTATTGACCAAATGTAGGTCTTGCCATGCCAAACATATAATTGTTCTACACCAAGTCTCTATCTCGTACCGCCAGCTCGGTACATTCGATCAACCTGCCCTTAAGGCACCCGGGACTTAGCCATTTTTTCACATTTTTCATGATTTTGAGGTAACTTTTCTCGACTTTGTCACCTTATATCACCAAGATCCTTTCCCTTTAGCGCTTCACTCTGTTCGTATGATATTTAGCGCTGACTATCACCTTTCTATCGCTGACCTCAACTTCTTATTCGGTGCCATAGAGCCAGAGATATTTGGTGTATGCTGTTATAAGGGAAGTTTGTCACTTTTTCAAAGGCCCACTTTGGGACGCCCATATCTCACCTTCACGTATCTTCGATCTTCTTGTCGTCTATGGACGAAACTTAGGTCTTGTATTGGCCAACTTATAAATGTTCTACGGCCAAGCCGTATCTCTTACCGCCAGCCCGGTATTCATGGACTTAGTCGGATTTTCGCCTCTCGTGGTAACAATTTCTGACTTTGACTCACAATAACACCCGAACGGTCACATGCTAGCGCTTTGCTTGGTAGAAATTATAGTTAGCGCTACCTTTTCTCTTTCCATCGATACCTTGTTCGTTCCATTCCATGCCATACAGCCGAAGTTATGATGTTTCCCGTTTTCCATATCATGTGGAGCTTATGCTCTGGGAAAACCATCTAACACCTGTACCACCCTTTTGGGTACCTCCGATCTTGACACTATGTTCGGGCCAAATATAGGTTATAACATGCCCAACATATAATTGTTCTACACCAAGTCTCTATCTCTTACCGCCTGCTCGGTATTTTACTCGTAAGTCCAAATTTCACAACTTGTACTTTTTTGCCCAATGTACTCGAGTTTCAATTTTGGTAACATTTTTCGACTTTGACACTTAATAACTTCCAAATCATGCTAGTTAGCGCTTTGCTTTCTTCTAGTCGTATCTAGCGCTGGGTGTTACCTTTCCAAAACATATCCTAGCTTAACAATCCATGCCATACAGCCGGAGCTATACGGTGCACAAGTCAAATCCATTTTAGCCATGTTTCATTTTTGCCAATTTTTGACCACTCGTATCACCCTTCCAGAGTGGTCCGATCTTCTCGCTGTCTATGGACGACTTTTAGGTCTCGTAGAGGCAAACTTATAAGTATTCTACGTCAACCCGCTATCTCTTACCGCCTGCTCGGTATTCTTGGTCTTGTGTGATTTTTGGAAATTTTGGTATTATTTTTCCACTTTGTCGCTTAATAACTCAGTTTTGCTCAACACTTAGCGCTTCGGTTGTTTGGGATTATAGTTAGCGCTCGGTTCGACCTTTCCAACACTGATCTAAGCTTGTCGATCCGTTCCATACAGCCTGAGTTATTCGCGATACCGTGTTTCAATCCATTTCTCAAGTCTCGTTTTGGTCCAACTTTGAACCAGCCATATCACCCTGATGGGTACCTCCGATCTTCTCGCTCTATATTGGCCAAAGTTAGGTCTTGTGGTAACGTACTTATGATTGTTCTACGCCGTGTTCGTAGCTCTTATCGTTCGCCCGCTATTTTCGATCATAAGGTGAATTTTCGCCTCTAAACCACCATTTTTCACCTTTGCCCTCTAATATGACCGACTTGCTCAACACCTAGCGCTTCGCTTGGTAGGACACATAGCTAGCGCTCGTCAAGACCTTTCCAACGCATATCCAAGCTTTCCGATCCGAGCCATACAGCCTGAGCTATAGGCGATACCGTTTTTCCCATTTTCTTGGTCACACGCACTTTAGGGTACCCCTTTTTGCCTTTGACCCTTAATACCTCCTCCGGGTCACTAGTAGGCGCTCAGCTTGGTAGGAAACATAGCTAGAGCAGGCCTTCACCTTTCCAAAACTGCCGAAAGTGTACCGATCCGACATCTAGAACCAAAGTTATGGTCATTCCCATCATGCTCTACTTTCATGGTCAACCTCCACCAAGCACACCTAGGTTGGACCAACTTTCACCAACTCATCTCGAACCCCAAATTTGCTTCGACCTACTAGGTTTCCCTAGTAAAGTGGTCAAAACATCCATTACAACACGACTGGTCTTTCTGGTGGTCGACCTAGGCGACTTTGTTCGACGACCACCACCCCATGGAACTAAAAGACGTCCCTTGATACGGACCACCGATACATTTTCCGGCCTGTCTAAACTACACTCATCGAAATTTTTTTGGGTCCCCACCGTCATACAAGTTTGCCTAGGTCAAGTTTTTCTTCCGGATCGGCCGCGGACCTCACTTTTCATTATCTAGGGAGGCCATAGGACCCCAAAAGGGGTTTTTTAAAATTTTCGACACTTTCGACTTTGGTCGGATTTTTTCCGATTTTGGTCCGACCTAGGGACTTGGTGGTCCAAGGAGCCTCGGGACCAAACTTTTTTCTCAGGGGTCCCTACCTCCATACAACTTTGCCTAGGTAAATTTTTTGTTCCAAATCGACCGCGGATTTCACTTTTCAATATCTGGGGCTCGTGTAGAGTCCGAATATGAGGTTTTCTCATTTTTCGACATTTTCGACTTTTTTCGACTTTTTTCGGGTTTTTCGACCTAGGGGTCCGCCGAACAAATTTTGGGTCAAAAATTTTTATTGAACTAGTCGAAAGTACGCAAAAAGATAAGACTTTTTGCCGAAGACACCATGCCCCGGAACCGACTCCTTCCCCTTCAAAATTGGGGACAAACGTGATTTTTGAAACTTTTCCTTAGGGAGCCCAAGACTTAGAAAATTTTCAAATTCTCGATTTTTCGATTGCGAGCTAGCGCTTTGCGGTCTTCGGCAATGTTGTAGATCTCGACGAGATAAGACTTTTTGGTCAAGAGACATTTTGCCCTCCGACCCCTCCTTCCCCCCGCAAATCGCCCCCCAAAGTGCAATTTTTGCATTTTCACCTCTTTGCACGCACTGTTCGGCCCAAATGACCCCTTTCTATGGGTCTGAGCGCTTTGCGGTCTTCGGCAAACTTTTAGAGCGTACCAAGCCCTAATTATAATTGTTCTACACCACCTTCGTACCTCTTCATCCCTGGCCGCTATTCGCGTACCAAGGTAATTTTTGTTCATTTTGTCAACATTTTTCATCTTTGACTGCTTATATCGGCCTTGCCATGAACCGATAGCGCTTCGCTGTGTTCTAACGTAAGTTAGTACTACTCAATACCTTTCCAAATCATGTCTTAGATTGTCATTTGCTTGCTTACAGCCGGAGCTATGAGTGATACCGTAAAAAGTACCGAAACTTGGAAAAATCCTTGGATCGACCATATCCCCCCTTTGGGGGCCAGATATCGAAAAAAGTTCTGATTCAAAAAGTTGCGCCTTAACGTGTTCTAGTTATGCCTAGAACATTTCACTTCGCTAGCTGGCCTGCAACTTAGCCGTAATTGGGATTTTAGGGTGTTCATGGAGGGCCCATTTCCTGCGACTTGGTATCTTTTGGGCCCAATGTTTCTCTAATATCTCCACGAGTTTTCCAGGTAGCCTTCTCATACTTTCAGGGTGCCTAGAACACCTCAAGACCTTTCCAACGCTATGCCGTTCGCCTCGCTCGGACATCTACAGCCAAAGTTATTCGAGGTACACGGTACCTTACCCTGTTTTCTCAGTACTTGGTCGAAAATTTCGATCAGCCATATGACCGACTTGGACAACCCTGAGCGGGTTGGCCCCATATAACTAAACTTTCGTCTCGTGTAGGCAAACTTATAAATATTCCACGTCAACTCGCTATCTCGTACCGCCTTGACGGTATACTTGGTCCAAGGGCCATTTCCAGCGACTTGGTCGCAATTTCGCTCTAAGTTTCGCTAATACCTTCGTCCGTGGACATGGTGATTTTTTGTTCGTATTTTTCCTTGATAGTCCCACTCAAGACTATTCCATACCAGAGCCAAGCGTCCCGCTAAGTGCCATACAGCCTGAGCAGTAATTCATGAAAGGTACCTCTACCAGTTTTTGCCATACTTGGGTACAAACTTTGTATCGCCCATATCTCCACTTTGGAGGCCAGCCAGCACCTTTGCCCCATATACTTTTTTCTTGGTCATACCATGCACTAAATATAATTGTTCTACGCCAACTTGCTATCTCTTCTCTAACTTGCCGTTATTCTTGGTCCAAGTCCCATTTCATTCGTTTTCGGACCCATTTTGCTATATGTTTCACTAATAGCTTCGGCCATGGACAAGCTGATATTCTGTTTGTATTTTTGCTTGATAGTCCCACTCAAGACCATTCCAAAACACACCGCAACTTGTCGCTCGGTGGCAAACTGACCGAGTTATAATTCATGAAAGATACCTCAACTTGGTACACCATGTGGTCGGCCCAAACCATATACCGACCAAACGACCGACTTGGAGCACCCTGACCGGGTTGCCCCCATATAATGAAAGTTGCGTCTCTACACGCCCAACTTATGAATATTCTACGCCAAGTCGCTATCTCTTACCGGTAAGCCGGTATTCACCTTCCAAGGGTGATTTTGGTCAAGTGCCATTTCCTGCGACTTGGTCCCCGAATTGGACCATCATCACCTAATATCTCCGTGGTCTTTCAACTCAGCCTCATAAAACTTTCAGGGTAGATAGGTCTCCCCAAGACCTTTCCAACGGTGAGCCGTTTGCCTCGCTCGGCCATCTACAGCCGAAGTTATTAATGGTACTTGGTACCTTACCCTGTTTTTTCCTTACTTGTTCGTACTTGGGTACAAACTTTGGATCGCCCATATCTCCACTTTGGAGGCCAGCTAGCACCTTGGCCCCATATACTTTTTTGTTGGTCATGCCATGCACCAAATATAATTGTTCTACGCCAACTTGCTATCTCTTCTCCAACTTGCCGTTATTCTTGGTCCAATTCCCATTTCATTCGTTTTTGGACCCATTTTGCTATATGTTTCACTAATAGCTTCGGCCATGGACAAGCTGATTTTCGATTGGTATTTTTCCTTGATAGTCCCACTCAAGACCATTCCAAAACACACCGCAGCTTGTCGCTCGGTGGCAAACTGACCAAGTTATAATTCATGAAAGGTACCTCAACTTGGCACACCACGTGGTCGGCCCAAACCATAAACCAACCAAACGACCGACTTGGAGCACCCTGACCGGGTTGGCCCCATATAATAAAAGTTGCGTCTCTACACGCCCAACTTATGAATATTCTACGCCAAGTCGCTATCTCTTACCGGTAAGCCGGTATTCACCTTCCAAGGGTGATTTTGGTCAAGTGCCATTTCCTGCGACTTGGTCCCCGAATTGGACCATCATCACCTAATATCTCCGTGGTCTTTCAACTCAGCCTCATAAAACTTTCAGGGTAGATAGGTCTCCCCAAGACCTTTCCAACGGTGAGCCGTTTGCCTCGCTCGGCCATCTACAGCCGAAGTTATTATTGGTACTTGGTACCTTACCCTGTTTTTTCCATACTTGTTCGTACTTGGGTACAAACTTTGGATCGCCCATATCTCCACTTTGGAGGCCAGCCAGCACCTTGGCCCCATATATTTTTTTGTTGGTGATACCATGCACCAAATATAATTGTTCTACGCAAGCTTGCTATCTCTTCTCCAACTTGCGGTTATTTTTGACTCAAGTCCCATTTCCATAGTTTTTGGTACCAATTTGCTCTATGTTTCGCTAATAGCTTCGCCCAAGGACTTTGTGATTTTTTGTTCGCATTTTTCCTAAATAGTCCCACTCAAGACTATTCCAAATCACACCTTAGCTTGTCGCTCAGTGCCATACAGCCAGAGTTTTAATTCATGAAAGGTACATCACCTTGGTACACCACGTGGTCGGTCCAAACCAACAACCAACCATATGACCGACTTCGAGTCGAGCTAGCGGCTAGGCTCAATATAATGAAATGCGTGTCTTGATGCGGGCTACTGACGGTCTGAACAATGTAGCTCGCTAGCTCGTCTCTAAACTTGTGTTTTGGTCGAATATTGGGTGTTCATGTACCACTTCGGGTAACATGGACTTTGGTGCAACTTTACCACTTGTGCACTTAATAACTTCCCGGTCATTCAAGTCTTTGCCTTCATACTTTCAGGGTAGTTAGGTCTCGTCGAGACCTTTCCATACATATGCCAAACTCATCGATCGGACATCTATAGCCCGAGTTATTCGCGGTACACCGTACCTTACCCTGTTTTTTCCTCAATTGGGTACAAACCTTGGAACACCCATATCGCCCCTTTAGAGACTAGCTGGCACGTTGGCCTCATATAATGATAAGTGCACCTCAACTAGGGCTACTGACGGTCAGAACATTTCAACTTGCTAGCTCGGGCCCACACTTGTGTTTTTCTCGAATATATGGTTCAAGTGTGCCACTTTGGGCACTTTTGGACATTTTGTCCCCACACAACTTTCTTGCCTTGGTAGATAGGGTCTTGTGATCTTGGGCAAAAAGATGCACCAAGATAAAGTCTAACTTTCGTTCTTGTACCGCAAAGCGCTATCTCAAACACCCGAGGAGATAGAAAGTGATTATGTTCGGTATATCGGTCTTCCATGGCCTACTATGGTAAACCCCTGCAGGTATGCAACCGAAGGTGCTTGGTACATGTATTTGGTGCAATATCGGTGCAAAGTAGGTGTTTCCTTGATCGGGCTATAACTTTCTTGGTTGATGTTGGATTGCTTTGCGGTCTTCGGGGGATAGTTAGGGAACATGTTGGCCAACATTTCCTTATTCCTCAGCCTGGCCGTACCTCTTACCGTCTAGGCGGTATACATGCTCTAAGTTGGAACTTGTGTTCCTTTGGGTAACTTCTCTGACTTTGACGCTTAATAACTTTCGTTCATATGCAGTCTAAGCTCTGCAACTCTCAGGAAAGCTAGTACTACTCATTTCCTTTCCATATCAGTCTTTGGCTTGTCGATCCGATGTCTACAGCCTTACTTATTCACGTTCCCTGTGAAGGTAGGTTTTTGCCCATTTTCCAGTTCATGTGGTAACATTCCCAGACTTTGCCGGCTTTCTCTTCATGTGGTAACTTGCTTGCTCATGTGGTAACTTGGAAGTGTATTTCTGACAGACCCAATCTGGGACTTAGCCGATTTTTCTCTGCATATTATATGGATCCATCACTAGGCCATCTTGCTTGCTCATGTGGTAACTTGGAAGTGTATTTCTGACAGACCCAATCTGGGACTTAGCCGATTTTTCTCTTCATATCATATGGATCCATCACTAGGCCATCTTGCTTGCTTGTGTGGTAACTTGGAAGTGTATTTCTGACAGACCCAATCTGGGACTTAGCCGATTTTTCTCTTCATATCATATGGATCCATCACTAGGCCATCTTGCTTGCTTGTGTGGTAACTTGGAAGTGTATTTCTGACAGACCCAATCTGGGACTTAGCCGATTTTTCTCTTCATATTATATGGATCCTGGACTTAGCCGATTTTTCTCTTCATATCATATGGATCCATCACTAGGCCATCTTGCTTGCTTGTGTGGTAACTTGGAAGTGTATTTCTGACAGACCCAATCTGGGACTTAGCCGATTTTTCTCTTCATATCATATGGATCCATCACTAGGCCATCTTGCTTGCTTGTGTGGTAACTTGGAAGTGTATTTCTGACAGACCCAATCTGGGACTTAGCCGATTTTTCTCTTCATATTATATGGATCCTGGACTTAGCCGATTTTTCTCTTCATATCATATGGATCCATCACTAGGCCATCTTGCTTGCTTGTGTGGTAACTTGGAAGTGTATTTCTGACAGACCCAATCTGGGACTTAGCCGATTTTTCTCTTCATATTATATGGATCCTGGACTTAGCCGATTTTTCTCTTCATATCATATGGATCCATCATTAGGCCATCTTGCTTGCTTGTGTGGTAACTTGATAGTGTATTTCCGACAGACCCAATCTCGGACTTAGCCGATTTTTCTCTTCATATTATATGGTTCCATCACTAGGCCATCTTGCTTGCTTGTGTGGTATCTTGAAAGTGTATGTCTGACAGACCCAATCTCGGACTTAGCCGATTTTTCTCTTCATATAATATGGATCCTGGACTTAGCCTGTTATTAGGTTATTATATATGGATCCTGGACTTAGCCGATTATTAGGTTATTATATATGGATCCTGGACTTAGCCGATTTTTCTCTTCATATAATATGGATCCGGGACTTAGCCGATTATTAGGTTATTATATATGGATCCTGGACTTAGCCGATATTTCTCTTCATATAATATGGATCCGGGACTTAGCCAATTTTTCTCTTCATATAATATGGATCCGGGACTTAGCCGATTTTTCTCTTCATATAATATGGATCCGGGACTTAGCCAATTTTTCTCTTCATGTGGTAACGTATGCCAATCGCTCACAAGTCATGGGATAAGGGTACTTGTGTTCTTCCATCTTCTAAGTCCCGCACGGGGACATCGTGATCGCCCCAAGTCCGGAATAGCGCCAAGTCAAGCCCCACGGTGGCCGTGCAGGACCTGTTAGCGGCGGCCCCACTGACAGCACTAATCCGGACTTAGAAATTATATCTTTCTAATCGAACACCACACACGCAACACCACCATACCACCATCTCCTTGCAAGTACCTAAGTACCCGCAACTCCATGGTGAAGGCAATGTCACTCCATCACCAACCTCTTTGCATTGCAAGCACTTGCGTACCTACAACACTCCGAAGAAGGCAACGGCGCGCGATGCTCGACTCCACACACCTCACCACACCACACCACCGATGGCCAGCCAGCCAGCCAGCCCAGCTAAGGGCTAACCCACCAAATAACCACCAATGGCCTAGGCCAGCCGGATCCCACCTTCAAGTCCAAGCACAGCCAAGTGCAAGTACCGCCAAGTGTTCACCAACCAACCATCAAACCAGGTCAGCCGGCCAGTACCCACCTTCAAGTGCCATTACCCTCGGGTGCAAGCCCAATCAAGTGTTAACCAACCAACCCGGCCAAGGCAGCCAACAGGCCGGCACCCTACAGCACCGACCCGCCATCACCACCTCAACCGTTGACCATGCAAGTGGCCTCGGACAACAGGTGACACCCGAAGTACATCCGAAGAACGTATATCAAGTGTTTGCTCACCAAGTCCTCAACCAACCCCAAGTACCCGGAGGTACCCAGAGTGTTGGATCCGCCAACCCGTCCCGGCACTCCAAGTCCTTGCGAACCCAAAGTGTTTGCCCGGTAGGGCCATTGTATCACAACGCTTGCGACCATGCAAGTGGCCTCGAACAAGGTGACAGGGGTATCTTCACCAAGTTCTCAACCAACCCCAAGTACCCGGAGGTACCCAGAGTGTTGGGTCCGCCAACCACTACCAGCACTCCAAGTCCTCGCGAACATAAAGTGTTTGCCCGGTAGGGCCATTAGACCACAACGCTTGCTAACCATGCAAGTGGTCTCGGACAACAGGTGACACCCGAAGTACATCCGGAGAGTGTACAACAAGTGTTTGTTCACCAAGTCCTCAACCAACCCCAAGTACCCGGAGGTACCCAGAGTGTTGGGTCCGCCAACCACTACCAGCACTCTAAGTCCTCGCGAACCCAAAGTGTTTGCCCGGTAGGGCCATTAGACCACAACGCTTGCTAACCATGCAAGTGGTCTCGGACAACAGGCGATACCCGAAGTACATCCGAAGAGTGTATATCAAGTGTTTGTTCACCAAGTCCTCAACCAACCCCAAGTACCCGGAGGTACCCAGAGTGTTGGATCCGCAAACCCGTCCCGGCACTCCAAGTCCTTGCGAACCCAAAGTGTTTGCCCGGTAGGGCCATTGTATCACAACGCTTGCTACCATGCAAGTGGCCTCGGACAACAGGTGACACCCGAAGTACATCCGGAGAGTGTACAACAAGTGTTTGTTCACCAAGTCCTCAACCAACCCCAAGTACCCGGAGGTACCCAGAGTGTTGGATCCGCCAACCCGTCCCGGCACTCCAAGTCCTTGCGAACCCAAAGTGTTTGCCCGGTAGGGCCATTGAATCACAACGCTTGCTAACCATGCAAGTGGTCTCGGACAACAGGTGACACCCGAAGTACATCCGGAGAGTGTATATCAAGTGTTTGTTCACCAAGTCCTCAACCAACCCCAAGTACCCGGAGGTACCCAGAGTGTTGGATCCGCCAACCCGTCCCGGCACTCTAAGTCCTTGCGAACCCAAAGTGTTTGCCCGGTTGGGCCATTAGATCACAACGCTTGCTAACCATGCAAGTGGTCTGGAGTATAGGTGATACTGACATACCACCGAGATGGTACATCTAGTATTGGGTCACCAAAACCAAACCAACCCCAAGTATCAACCCGGCATACTCAGAGTGATGGATCCGCCAACCCGTCCCGGCACTCCAAGTCCTTGACGAACCGAAAGTGTTTGCCCGGTAAGGCCATTAGATCACAACGCTTGCTACCCCACGGCGAGCTAAACATGCAAGTGGTCTTAGGCAACAGGTGACACCCGAAATTCATCCGAAGATGGAATATCAAGTGTTTAATCACCAAGCCAGCATCCAAACACCAAGTACCCCGGGAGGACCCGATGCGTTGCGACCATCTCCAAGTTCTTGACGAACCCGCAGTGAAAGGCGGTAAGGCCTCTGGGCCGCAACGCTCGCATGTGTTAACCCGCAAACACCACTGACCGGTCGGTCCACCGCAAGGGTGGGTCCAACTAGTCCACACACGGTATGCCGCATGTGCCCCCCGGGGGGAGCACACCGCACACAACCACCAAGCATGGGTCGCCTGAAAGGATCGAAATGTACATCTCTCTTCAATGCGTAGCGCCCAGCCTGCAAACCCGTCGTTTTCGGGTGGTCTTAGGAGTCGAAACTATTCTTGGAAGATCGGCAAGCACAACGCCTTTTCCCACTTCAGGTACTTCGGCGAGCGCACTCGCGATAGGCTCAGTTTGAGGGTTTCCAATAAATGGAAAGAGTCTATAGAAGACTCAATCCGGTCTCGTGATGTTATTAGCCATCTAGCTAACGACTCCTATACATATACTACCAGCCTGGTTCGGTTACGACCTTAGAGGCGTTCAGGCATAATCCGACGGACGTAGCGTCATACCAAAGTCCGCTCGGACTAGTATTGAGCCATTGGTCCGTACCTGTGGTTCCTCTCGTACTGCACAGGAATTCCATTGAGATAGTACTTGCACACCAGTAGGGTAAAACTAACCTGTCTCACGACGGTCTAAACCCAGCTCACGTTCCCTTGAAAGGGTGAACAATCCTACGCTTTGTGAATTTTGCTTCGCAATGATAGGAAGAGCCGACATCGAAGGATCAAAAAGCCACGTCGCTATGAACGCTTGGCGGCCACAAGCCAGTTATCCCTGTGGTAACTTTTCTGACACCTCTTGCTAAAAACTCGTTAAACCAAAAGGATCGTGAGGCCGAGCTTACGCTTTCTTGATGTGTACTGAACTTCAAGATCAAGCCAGCTTGTGTCCTTATGCTCAGCGTGTGGTTTCTGTCCACACTGAGCTGACCTTTGGACACCTCCGTTATCATTTTGGAGATGTACCGCCCCAGTCAAACTCCGCACCTGGCACTGTCCATGACCTGGCTCAGTGAATGTCCAGATGCCTGGATGTCACGGTGGTGCACGCCCCACTTGGCTGCAGCAGCGAACGTCGTGGAGCGCCGGAGCGCAACACTTATCACTGCCCGCCGGGCGAGTCTGGCACCTTGTGACGGCACGCTGAACGCTGAACTAGAAGCCGGGCGCATTGAGCCATGCGTTGGACCACGACTAACCAAACACCGGGGTGCAGGCAGGGTCGTATATTGTCCGTTGCGTAAAATCGGCTAAGTCCCAAAATTGGGATGTCTGAACTACACTAAAAAGTTACCACATCAAGCAAGGCAAAGTACCTAGGTGAACCCTAGCAAGAAACACGGACCAAGTCAGATGGCCTAAGTCAAGAGAACAAGTGACCTAGGCAAAGTTGTATGACGGTGAGGACCCTGAAAAATCTGGTTAGTGTAGTTTAGACAGGGGAGGTTTTTGGGTCGGCTGAACCTCCTTATTTTGGGTTTTGACCTCCTCAAGAAGCTACACCTAGGCAAACTGCCTAGGGTGAAAGTGCGAAGACCAATCGAATAGTAAGACAAGTTATGACCGATCGCCCTAGGCAAGCTTGTATGAAGAAAGGGACCCTATGGGTCATATGGAAAATCCATGAAAAATCGGCTAAGTCCCAAAATTGGGATGTCTGAACTACACTAAAAAGTTACCACATCAAGCAAGGCAAAGTACCTAGGTGAACCCTAAGAAGAAACACGGACCAAGTCAGATGGCCTAAGTCAAGAGTACATGTGACCTAGGCAAAGTTGTATGGCGCTGAGGACCCTGAAAAATCGGGTTAGTGTAGTTCAGACAGGGGAGGTTTTTGGGTCGGCTGAACCTCCTTATTTTGGGTTTTGACCTCCTCAAGAAGCTACACCTAGGCAAACTGCCTAGGGTGAAAGTGCGAAGACCAATCGAATAGTAAGACAAGTTTTGACCGATCGCCCTAGGCAAGCTTGTATGAAGAAAGGGACCCTTAGGGTCATATGGAAATTCATGAAAAATCGGCTAAGTCCCAAAATTGGGATGTCAGAACTACACTATAAAGTTACCACATCAAGCAAGGCAAAGTACCTAGGTGAACCCTAGGAAGAAACACGGACCAAGTCAGATGGCCTAAGTCAAGAGTATAAGTGACCTAGGCAAAGTTGTATGGCGCTGAGGACCCTGAAAAATCGGGTTAGTGTAGTTAAGACAGGGGAGGTTTCAGGGTCGGCTGGACCTCCTTATTTCGGGTTTTGGCCTCCTCAAGAAGACAGACCTAGGCGAATTGCCTAGGGTGAAACTGCGAAGACCAATCGAATAGTAAGACAAGTTTTGACCGATCGCCCTAGGCAAGCTTGTATGAAGAAAGGGACCCTTAGGGTCATATGGAAATTCATGAAAAATCGGCTAAGTCCCAAAATTGGGATGTCAGAACTACACTAAAAAGTTACCACATCAAGCAAGGCAAAGTACCTAGGTGAACCCTAGGAAGAAACACGGACCAAGTCAGATGGCCTAAGTCAAGAGTATAAGTGACCTAGGCAAAGTTGTATGGCGCTGAGGACCCTGAAAAATCGGGTTAGTGTAGTTAAGACAGGGGAGGTTTCAGGGTCGGCCAGACCTCCTTATTTCGGGTTTTGGCCTCCTCAAGAAGACAGACCTAGGCGAATTGCCTAGGGTGAAACTGCGAAGACCAATCGAATAGTAAGACAAGTTTTGACCGATCGCCCTAGGCAAGCTTGTATGAAGAAAGGGACCCTATGGGTCATATGGAAATTCATGAAAAATCGGCTAAGTCCCAAAATTGGGATGTCAGAACTACACTATAAAGTTACCACATTAGCAAGGCAGACTTGTATGAAGAACGGGACCCAGGTGAAAGTAGCAAATATCCCAAACCGAACATGTATATTATACACACAAGAGTACGAACATAAAGGAACACGGACCAAGCGTGCCGAGAGAATCGGTACTATAGAGCCCTCGTGGTTCTACACAAAGACTTTATGTTAGGGGTTCAAGCCCCATAGTACTCAAACGGTGACAGTAGCAAATATCCCAAACCGAACATGAATATTATACACACAAGAGTACGAACATAAAGGAACACGGACCAAGCGTGCCGAGAGAATCGGTACTATAGAGCCCTCGTGGTTCTACACAAAGACTTTATGTTAGGGGTTCAAGCCCCATAGTACTCAAACGGTGACAGTAGCAAATATCCAAAAACGAACTGGAATTTACATTCTGTTGGTCATGCGGTCGTCCAAAGGGGTCTAGTATCCTGGGATGACAAGCATCACGGGCACAGTCTCGTATCAAAACAGTCGAAGAGGCCCGCGAAAGCTTGCTTTCCATGGCTATGCGATGCACAAATTGAGTTTCTCCGTAGTTATACACAGCGCACAGGTGAAAGTAGCAAATATCCCAAATCGAACATGAATTTTATACACACAAGAGTACAAACATAAAGGAACACGGACCAAGCGTACCGAGAGAATCGGTACTAGAGCCCTTGTGGTTCTACATTGAGAGCCCTCGTGGTTCTACATAGATACTTTATGTTAGGGGTTCCAACCCCATAGTACTAGAACGGTGGAAGTAGCAAATAAACCGAACGTGGAATTTACTTTCTGATGGTCATGCGGTCGTCCAAAGGGGTCTAGTATCCTGGGATGACAAGCATCACGGGCACAGCTCGTATCAAAACAGTCGAAGAGGCCCGCGAAAGCTTGCTTTCCATGGCTATGCGATGCACAAATTGAGTTTACTCACCGTAGTATAAAACGAACGAACCGAACCTATCCGAGTAGGGATAATGGGCGCAGTAACATACTTCTGTGACCCAGCGAGAGTTGAACGAGGTGACATGAACTGTCAGTGGCTTATATCAGATGGGATACATACATGAGATTGCTTTCAAATCTACACTCGAAAACCTAACCAAGTAAAAGCGAACGTGGGGAGGATTCGAAACTGGTAACGAAATCTTAAGCTGGAAAGAGTCATCACTATGGATACATATTATGCGAAACCAATCAAGTGCTCATTACTGATCCAAAACCGAAGAGCACTAGTGAACACCTTAATCTCACCCTAGTTCACATCCAAGTGATCGACCACGTGTGTGAAGCAAAGACCAATCGAATTCCTCAATGGACCGAACACTATGAACAAATGGCCAAAAACGTTATAACTATCCAAACATACTACTATCTAGCGAAAGTCATCACGATGGAACCATACCATGATCTTTAACCTATAGCGCTCACCATATTCCTACCCAGAGTGCAAGTGAACAGATTGCCCACCCTTACCCAGTTCACAACCACGTGATCGACTAACATACCGAGGTTACCACAAGTCAAAGTTATACGTTTACAAGCGCAAGACCAATCGAAAACCCCGAAAGCAATCTCGACCCAAAATGTATTATCCGTGAGTGTAGTCGAGTCTCGTACTCGTCATCTGTAATCGTCGGATAGAATATCCAGTACACGGTTGTCTTTCCAAATGAAATCTACATACAGAACTCGCTCTTGGCAAATGGGTGGCAATGGCGCAATCAGGAGCGAGTTCCCGTCCGGGTGCCAAGTGATTGGCAAATGTCTGGGGGAAAGCAACCATATATTGATTTGTCTGTTAGTGTACTGGGTGTTTGAGGTATGTAGTATCCACGCTTGGTTGGGTGTGTCAGAGGACCATGGATGCGTTCACAACCCCAATTGGGGTACATCGGGAATGATTTTGTGGAACCGATGTGCCCGGCACACACTAAGTTTTGTTGCAAGTTAATAGTGTGCCATGTCCGGGGGGGTTGTGATTAAACTCTGGTGAATTGCGTACTGTGGTGATTGGGGTATGAAAGCCCCGCAGTTGCAATGATCGGACGCGCCTAGCGTGTCCTTTAGTTGATGGTAGGGAAATGAAGGCCCTTGTCAGCTCACCTAAGTATTCATGGAAGTTTGGCATAAGGTCGCTGTGGTAGGGGTATGAAGGCCCCGTCAGCGCATGCACAATCGGGCGCACGTGCGCTTAGCGGAGTCGAATGCCGCTCAAGTGCCTGTCCGGTGCATCGGGTGTGTGTGATACGAGGGCAATGAGGTTCGCACGGGGGCTCGCCTCCCGTGTGCTACCGGACTTGACAACATATAGAACGTGGTGTTTGCTCCTCCGGGTGCAATGGGACAATGAACATTCGAACGCAAAGTCGGAATTCTGGTTGATCCTACCAGTAATATACGCTCGTCTCAAAGGTTAAGCCATGCATGTCTAAGTACAAACAGATTTAATGTGAAACCGCATAAGGCTCAGTATAACAGCTATAATTTACGAGATCATCAACCTAGTTACTTGGATAACTGTGGAAAATCTAGAGCTAATACATGCAACATGCCAGGACCCTCGCGGGAACTGGTGCACTTATTAGTCAAACCAATCGCGGGTTCTCCGTGTCATTGAGTTGAAGTCTGGATAATGATGCTGATCGTATGGTCTCGCACCGACGACAGATCTCGCAAATATCTGCCCTATCAACTATGGATGGTAGTATAGAGGACTACCATGGTTGCAACGGGTAACGGGGAATCAGGGTTCGATTCCGGAGAGGGAGCCTGAGAAATGGCTACCACATCCAAGGAAGGCAGCAGGCGCGTAAATTACCCAATCCCGGGACGGGGAGGTAGTGACGAGAAATAACAATATGAAACTCTTTAATGATGTTTCATAATTGGAATGAGTAGAGCATAAATCCTTCTACGAGGATCAAGTGGAGGGCAAGTCTGGTGCCAGCAGCCGCGGTAATTCCAGCTCCACTAGCGTATATTAAAATTGTTGCGGTTAAAACGTTCGAAGTTGATACTTGTCCAACACAGTCCGGCTCCGCCGACCCGGTCAACCCGTGGTCGGTGGGCCAAGTCGGAATCTGGTTGCGACTCAATGGTGTGGTAGGGCACCAAGTCTGTGTCATGGTGTGCCCTTCAACGGGTGCAAGTGTAACATAGAGCTCGACCGCTCACGTTTACCTTGAACAAATTAGAGTGCTTAAAGCAGGGTGCCCAAACGCCCTAGAATAATCTTGCATGGAATAATGGAATACGACCTTGGTCTAATCTTTCATTGGTTTGTACTCAGACCGGAGGTAATGATTAACAGAAGTAGTTGGGGACACTAGTATTACGGCGCGAGAGGTGAAATTCGTAGACCGTCGTAAGACTAACTAAAGCGAAGGCATTTGTCAAGGATGCTTTCTTTAATCAAGAACGAAAGTTAGAGGATCGAAGGCGATTAGATACCGCCCTAGTTCTAACCGTAAACGATGCCAACTAGCAATTGGGAGACGCTACAACCAGGTGCTCTCAGTAGCTTCCGGGAAACCAAAGTCAGGTTCCGGGGGAAGTATGGTTGCAAAGTTGAAACTTAAAGGAATTGACGGAAGGGCACCACAATGAAATGGAGCTTGCGGTTCAATTTGACTCAACACGGGAAAACTTACCAGGTCCGAACTTATGGAGGTGAGACAGATTAATAGCTCTTTCTCAAATTTAAGGGTAGTGGTGCATGGCCGTTCTTAGTTCGTGGATTGATTTGTCTGGTTAATTCCGATAACGAACGTGACTCACATATGCTAACTAGAACGCAGTCAGCGTTAATGCGTCGATGCCGATTGGAACGGGTTAGGACCTTTCGGTGGAGTATGACCTGACACCTTCGCTGTTCGTGTGCGCAAGTGCACTTACGGTACGCTGCTTAGCAGGACAATTTGTGTTTAGCAAAATGAGATCGAGCGATAACAGGTCCGTGATGCCCTTAGATGTTCTGGGCTACACGCGTGCTACAATGTGGGTAGCAGCGTGTCTCCTATTCCGAGAGGAACGGGAAATCACTCAAATACTCACTTAGTAGGGATTATGGATTGCAATGGTCCATATGAACTCGGAACTTCTAGTAAGTGCTGGTCATCAGCCAGCGTTGAATACGTCCCTGCCCTTTGTACACACCGCCCGTCGCTACTACCGATGGATTATTTAGTGAGGTCTTTGGAGATGATCGTTCGCTGGATCCTCGTGAACCGCGTCTGCTTTATCGAAGTTGACCGAACTTGATGATTTAGAGGAAGTAAAAGTCGTAACAAGGTTTCCGTAGGTGAACCTGCGGAAGGATCATTAGTGGCCAAGTGATCCTTCCAGAAGTCCGAACCTGCGGGTTGAGACTTCGGCACAAGTTGCCATATGATAATTGACGAAACACTATAGAAGTCCGAACCTGCGGGTTGAGACTCAGGCACAAGTTGCCATATGAAAGTTGACGAAACACTAACAAGTCCGAACCTGCGGGTTGAGACTTAGGCACACGTTGCCTTATACATGACTTCGAACAAATACACAAGTCCGAACCTGCGGGTTGAGACTTAGGCACAAGTTGCCTTATACATGACTTCGAACAAATACACAAGTCCGAACCTGCGGGTTGAGACTTAGGCACAAGTTGCCATATGAAAGTTGACGAAACACTAACAAGTCCGAACCTGCGGGTTGAGACTTAGGCACACGTTGCCTTATACATGACTTCGAACAAATACACAAGTCCGAACCTGCGGGTTGAGACTTAGGCACAAGTTGCCTTATACATACATTGGCCAAATAAACAGAAGTCCGAACCTGCGGGTTGAGACTTAGGCACAAGTTGCCATATTATATTCGATCAAACACTAAGTAGTCCGAACCTGCGGGTTGAGACTCAAGACCGTAACAAGATGTCACTATACAAGTCCGAACCTAAGGGTTGAGACTTAATGCGATCTAGATACCAAGTTGACATCCAATACCTGTTGAGCAAAACCAAAGATTCCCTGTTCTCGAATGATTACACTATATAACAGGGAATCATGAAGAAATCAAGCAAGCGTGAAACAAAGTCATCACTTGGGCATGCTCGATAGCCAACCACATGACCTTAACCTAAGAGAGCATGCAAACCACATGATACCTATAAACGATTAACCCGCCCTAGTTCAATCGTTCACCAAGTGATGACTTCAGTATGGCTAAGAGAAAAACTTTTAAATGGGAAAAACTCTAAGTCCGAACCTCCGGGTTGAGACTTCCGCGTCGGAGGTGGGCGCACCTCCTATCCGAAAGATGGTGAATCAGGGGTGTTCGATCAGCAATGGTCGGATGCCCCGTCGTAGTCCAACTATGACAATCAAAGTCAAGACCTCCGGGTTGAGACTTTCCGCGAGTACAAGCATAAAGGAACACGGACCAAGCCGTACCGAGAGAATCGGTACTAGAGCCCTCGTGGTTCTACATTGAGAGAGCCCTCGTGGTTCTCATTAGGGGCTTTATGCAAGTCGTACTCAATACTGTGGTGTGAAGTATAAAGTATAGTCCTCGCCTGGTCACGCTGCTTCGGCGGTCCTGGGTAAGATAGTTAATTCTAGCTTGCCCTATAGTGGAATGAGGACACTTAATGCTTCGTCTTTTAGCGGCGGCTAGACTCCTCCTCACGGGGAACGAGTTGACGCGCACAGCGGCGGCTTACGCACTATGGCAATCATGGATGCCTGAAGATTCCGTGAAGTTCTCCCCTGGTCCACGCTGCCTCGGCAGTCCTGGGTAAAATGGAATATTTCCAGCTTGCCCTATAGTGGAAGAGGACTATCCAACAATACAAAGTCAAGACCTCCGGGTTGAGACTTTCCGCGTCGGTGGTGTCGCGCACCGCCTATCCGAAAGATGGTGTAACAGGGGTGTTCGATCAGCAATGGTCGGATGCCCCGTCATAGTCCAACTATGACAACCAAAGTCAAGACCTCCGGGTTGAGACTTTCCGCGTCCGGAGGTACGCGTACCGCCTACCCGAAAGATGGTGTGCTTCTGGGGTATTCGATGAGTCGGATACCCCGTCGTAGTCCAACTATGACAATCAAAGTCAAGACCTCGGGTTGAGACTTCCGCGTCCGGAGGTACGCGTACCGCCTACCCGAAAGATGGTGTGCTTCTGGGGTATTCGATGAGTCGGATACCCCGTCGTAGTCCAACTATGACAATCAAAGTCAAGACCTCCGGGTTGAGACTTCCGCGTCCGGAGGTACGCGTACCGCCTACCCGAAAGATGGTGAATCAGGGGTGTTCGATCAGCAATGGTCGGATGCCCGTCGTAGTCCAACTATGACAATCAAAGTCAAGACCTCCGGGTTGAGACTTTCTAAGAGTACAAGCATAAAGGAACACGGACCAAGCCGTACCGAGAGAATCGGTACTAGAGCCCTTGTGGTTCTACATTGAGAGAGCCCTCGTGGTTCTCATTAGGGGCTTTATGCAAGAAGTACTCAATACTGTGGTGTGAAGTATAAAGTATAGAGTCCTCCACTGGTCCACGCTGCTCCGGCGGTCCTGGGTAAGATAGTTCATTCTAGCTTGCCCTATGTGGAAGAGGACTCAATACCCTACCTGTTGAGCTTGAAACAAAGTCATCACTTGGGCATGCTCATATTGCCATACACAATTACATTATATTCGAATGAGCATGCAAGCGACCCTATATAGACCGAACCAAAACGATAGATACCGCCGTAGTTCACCCCCACCAAGTGATGACTTCAGTATGGCTAGTGTGTGAAGTATAAAGTATAGTCCTCCCCTGGTCCACACTGCTTCGGCGGTCCTGGGTAAGATAGTTAGTTCTAGCTGCCCTATGTGGAAGAGGACACAATACTTAATACTTAGAGTACAAGCATAAAGGAACACGGACCAAGCCGTACCGAGAGAATCGGTACTAGAGCCCTCGTGGTTCTACATTGAGAGAGCCCTCGTGGTTCTCATTAGGGGCTTTATGCAAGTCGTACTCAATACTGTGGTGTGAAGTATAAGTATAGAGTCCTCCACTGGTCCACGCTGCTCCGGCGGTCCTGGGTAAGATAGTTCATTCTAGCTTGCCCTATGTGGAAGAGGACTCAATACCCTACCTGTTGAGCTTGAAACAAAGTCATCACTTGGGCATGCTCATATTGCCATACAATATTCCATTATCTACTAATGAGCATGCAGCTATGCTATATGATTATAACCTGTAAACGATTACCCCGCCGTAGTTCAGCGCTTCAACCAAGTGATGACTTCAGTATGGCTAGTGTGTGAAGTATAAAGTATAGTCCTCCCCTGGTCCACACTGCTTCGGCGGTCCTGGGTAAGATAGTTAGTTCTAGCTTGCCCTATGTGGAAGAGGACACCATACTTAATACTGTGGTGTAATGAACAAAGTATAGTCCTCCACTGGTCCACGCTGCTTCGGCGGTCCTGGGTAAGATAGTTAGTTCTAGCTTGCCCTATGTGGAAGAGGGCATACAAGACAAAGTATAGTTCTCCCCTGGTCCACGCTGCTTCGGCGGTCCTGGGTAAGATAGTTAATTCTAGCTTGCCCTATGTGGAAGAGAGCATACATGAACCAAGAACGAAGGTTATGATCGAGGAATGATTCGACAACTAACCGATGGTATGAAATGTGAAGAATTCAAGCAAGCACACAATCAAGTCATCACTTGGGCATGCTCGATAGCCAACCCTATGACATTAACCTAGTAGAGCATGCGAAAACCAATATATATGTAAACGATGCCCCTCCCTAGTTCAGCGCTTCAACCAAGTGATGACTTCAGAATGGCTAAATCAAATCGGTTCAAAACATACCATCGGTACCCTATTGAAACACACAAGTCGATATCAAACCTCATGATTGTGTAGTCCTCCACTGGTCCACACTGCTCCGGCGGTCCTGGGTAAGATAGTTCATTCTAGCTTGCCCTATGTGGAAGAGGGCACATTACTCAATACTGTGGTGTTATGAACAAAGTATAGTCCTCCACTGGTCCACGCTGCTTCGGCGGTCCTGGGTAAGATAGTTAGTTCTAGCTTGCCCTATGTGGAAGAGGGCATACAAGACAAAGTATAGTTCTCCCCTGGTCCACGCTGCTTCGGCGGTCCTGGGTAAGATAGTTAATTCTAGCTTGCCCTATGTGGAAGAGAGCATACATGAACCAAGAACGAAGGTTATGATCGAGGAATGATTCGACAACTAACCGATGGTATGAAATGTGAAGAATTCAAGCAAGCACACAATCAAGTCATCACTTGGGCATGCTCGATAGCCAACCCTATGACATTAACCTAGTAGAGCATGCGAAAACCAATATATATGTAAACGATGCCCCTCCCTAGTTCAGCGCTTCAACCAAGTGATGACTTCAGAATGGCTAAATCAAATCGGTTCAAAACATACCATCGGTACCCTATTGAAACACACAAGTCGATATCAAACCTCATGATTGTGTAGTCCTCCACTGGTCCACACTGCTCCGGCGGTCCTGGGTAAGATAGTTCATTCTAGCTTGCCCTATGTGGAAGAGGGCACATTACTCAATACTGTGGTGTTATGAACAAAGTATAGTCCTCCACTGGTCCACGCTGCTTCGGCGGTCCTGGGTAAGATAGTTAGTTCTAGCTTGCCCTATGTGGAAGAGGGCATACAAGACAAAGTATAGTTCTCCCCTGGTCCACGCTGCTTCGGCGGTCCTGGGTAAGATAGTTAATTCTAGCTTGCCCTATGTGGAAGAGAGCATACATGAACCAAGAACGAAGGTTATGATCGAGGAATGATTCGACAACTAACCGATGGTATGAAATGTGAAGAATTCAAGCAAGCACACAATCAAGTCATCACTTGGGCATGCTCGATAGCCAACCTCATGACATTAACCTAGTAGAGCATGCGAAAACCAATATATATGTAAACGATGCCTCCCTAGTTCAGCGCTTCAACCAAGTGATGACTTCAGAATGGCTAAATCAAATCGGTTCAAACCATACCATCGGTATCCTATTGAAACACACAAGTCGATATCAAACCTCATGATTGTGTAGTCCTCCACTGGTCCACGCCGCTTCGGCCGTCCTGGGTAAAATGGAACATTCCAGCTTGCCCTATGTGGAAGAGGGCACATTACTCAATACTGTGGTGTGAAGTATAAAGTTCAGTTCTCCCCTGGTCCACGCTGCTTCGGCGGTCCTGGGTAAGATAGTTCATTCTAGCTTGCCCTATGTGGAAGAGGACACTTCATACTTCGTCTCTAAGCGGCGGCTTGACTCCTCCCTACGGGGAACGGGTTTACGCGCACAGCGGCGGCTTACGCACTATGGCAGTCATGGATGCCTTACGTTTCTATGAAAAGTGTGTTCCTCCCCTGGTCCACGCTGCTTCGGCAGTCCTGGGTAAGATAGTTAGTTCTAGCTTGCCCTATGTGGAAGAGGACACGTAGACTTACTGTGGTGTGAAGTATAAAGTTCAGTTCTCCCCTGGTCCACGCCGCTTCGGCCGTCCTGGGTAAAATGGATTCATCCAGCTTGCCCTATGTGGAATGAGGACACTTTATGCTTCGTCTCTAAGCGGCGGCTTGCTCCTCCCTACGGGGAACGGGTATACGCGCACAGCGGCGGCTTACGTTATGGCAGTCATGGATGCCTTACGTTTCCATGAAAAGTGTGTTCCTCCCCTGGTCCACGCTGCTTCGGCAGTCCTGGGTAAGATAGTTAGTTCTAGCTTGCCCTATGTGGAAGAGGACACGTAGACTTACTGTGGTGTGAAGTATAAGGTTCAGTTCTCCCCTGGTCCACGCCGCTTCGGCCGTCCTGGGTAAAATGGATTCATCCAGCTTGCCCTATGTGGAATGAGGACACTTTATGCTTCGTCTCTAAGCGGCGGCTTGCTCCTCCCTACGGGGAACGGGTATACGCGCACAGCGGCGGCTTACGCAAGTTAGTCACCCTCGGCAGTGGATCACTCGGCTCATGGATCGATGAAGACCGCAGCTAACTGCGCGTCATAATGTGAACTGCAGGACACATGAACATTGATAAGTTGAACGCATATTGCACGTCGTGGGAACCTACCATGATGTACAGATGACTGAGCGCTTATATTTGAGAAATGTATCGCATACATTTAACTACGCCGTGACACCCGTCACGAGACGTGCACCATGATGTTAACTAGGGTCGCGACGACCCGCTAGCATTAAAGAACCCGTGGTTTACAATATACTGGCATTGGAATTCGAAGTATTTAGAGCGTCCGTGTTCC
>NW_026525132.1:140000-167500 GCF_943734705.1 Anopheles coustani | reverse complement strand
ACGGGTTGGCGGATCCAACACTCTGGGTACCTCCGGGTACTTGGGGTTGGTTGAGGACTTGGTGAACAAACACTTGATATACACTCTCCGGATGTACTTCGGGTGTCACCTGTTGTCCGAGACCACTTGCATGGTTAGCAAGCGTTGTGATTCAATGGCCCTACCGGGCAAACACTTTGGGTTCGCAAGGACTTGGAGTGCCGGGACGGGTTGGCGGATCCAACACTCTGGGTACCTCCGGGTACTTGGGGTTGGTTGAGGACTTGGTGAACAAACACTTGTTGTACACTCTCCGGATGTACTTCGGGTGTCACCTGTTGTCCGAGGCCACTTGCATGGTAGCAAGCGTTGTGATACAATGGCCCTACCGGGCAAACACTTTGGGTTCGCAAGGACTTGGAGTGCCGGGACGGGTTTGCGGATCCAACACTCTGGGTACCTCCGGGTACTTGGGGTTGGTTGAGGACTTGGTGAACAAACACTTGATATACACTCTTCGGATGTACTTCGGGTATCGCCTGTTGTCCGAGACCACTTGCATGGTTAGCAAGCGTTGTGGTCTAATGGCCCTACCGGGCAAACACTTTGGGTTCGCGAGGACTTAGAGTGCTGGTAGTGGTTGGCGGACCCAACACTCTGGGTACCTCCGGGTACTTGGGGTTGGTTGAGGACTTGGTGAACAAACACTTGTTGTACACTCTCCGGATGTACTTCGGGTGTCACCTGTTGTCCGAGACCACTTGCATGGTTAGCAAGCGTTGTGGTCTAATGGCCCTACCGGGCAAACACTTTATGTTCGCGAGGACTTGGAGTGCTGGTAGTGGTTGGCGGACCCAACACTCTGGGTACCTCCGGGTACTTGGGGTTGGTTGAGAACTTGGTGAAGATACCCCTGTCACCTTGTTCGAGGCCACTTGCATGGTCGCAAGCGTTGTGATACAATGGCCCTACCGGGCAAACACTTTGGGTTCGCAAGGACTTGGAGTGCCGGGACGGGTTGGCGGATCCAACACTCTGGGTACCTCCGGGTACTTGGGGTTGGTTGAGGACTTGGTGAGCAAACACTTGATATACGTTCTTCGGATGTACTTCGGGTGTCACCTGTTGTCCGAGGCCACTTGCATGGTCAACGGTTGAGGTGGTGATGGCGGGTCGGTGCTGTAGGGTGCCGGCCTGTTGGCTGCCTTGGCCGGGTTGGTTGGTTAACACTTGATTGGGCTTGCACCCGAGGGTAATGGCACTTGAAGGTGGGTACTGGCCGGCTGACCTGGTGTGATGGTTGGTTGGTGAACACTTGGCGGTACTTGCACTTGGCTGTGCTTGGACTTGAAGGTGGGATCCGGCTGGCCTAGGCCATTGGTGGTTGGTTGGTGGGTTAGCCCTTAGCTGGGCTGGCTGGCTGGCTGGCCATCGGTGGTGTGGTGTGGTGTGGTGTGTGGAGTCGAGCATCGCGCGCCGTTGCCTTCTTCGGAGTGTTGTAGGTACGCAAGTGCTTGCAATGCAAAGAGGTTGGTGATGGAGTGACATTGCCTTCACCATGGAGTTGCGGGTACTTAGGTACTTGCAAGGAGATGGTGGTATGGTGGTGTTGCGTGTGTGGTGTTCGATTAGAAAGATATAATTTCTAAGTCCGGATTAGTGCTGTCAGTGGGGCCGCCGCTAACAGGTCCTGCACGGCCACCGTGGGGCTTGACTTGGCGCTATTCCGGACTTGGGGCGATCACGATGTCCCCGTGCGGGACTTAGAAGATGGAAGAACACAAGTACCCTTATCCCATGACTTGTGAGCGATTGGCATACGTTACCACATGAAGAGAAAAATTGGCTAAGTCCCGGATCCATATTATATGAAGAGAAAAATCGGCTAAGTCCCGGATCCATATTATATGAAGAGAAAAATTGGCTAAGTCCCGGATCCATATATAATAACCTAATAATCGGCTAAGTCCAGGATCCATATTATATGAAGAGAAAAATCGGCTAAGTCCTGGATCCATATATTATAACCTAATAATCGGCTAAGTCCAGGATCCATATAATATGAAGAGAAAAATCGGCTAAGTCCAGGATCCATATATAATAACCTAATAATCGGCTAAGTCCAGGATCCATATGATATGAAGAGAAAAATCGGCTAAGTCCCAGATTGGGTCTGTCAGAAATACACTTCCAAGTTACCACACAAGCAAGCAAGATGGCCTAGTGATGGATCCATATGATATGAAGAGAAAAATCGGCTAAGTCCCAGATTGGGTCTGTCAGAAATACACTTCCAAGTTACCACACAAGCAAGCAAGATGGCCTAGTGATGGATCCATATGATATGAAGAGAAAAATCGGCTAAGTCCCAGATTGGGTCTGTCAGAAATACACTTCCAAGTTACCACACAAGCAAGCAAGATGGCCTAGTGATGGATCCATATGATATGAAGAGAAAAATCGGCTAAGTCCCAGATTGGGTCTGTCAGAAATACACTTCCAAGTTACCACACAAGCAAGCAAGATGGCCTAATGATGGATCCATATGATATGAAGAGAAAAATCGGCTAAGTCCAGGATCCATATAATATGAAGAGAAAAATCGGCTAAGTCCCAGATTGGGTCTGTCAGAAATACACTTCCAAGTTACCACACAAGCAAGCAAGATGGCCTAGTGATGGATCCATATGATATGAAGAGAAAAATTGGCTAAGTCCCAGATTGGGTCTGTCAGACATACACTTTCAAGTTACCACACAAGCAAGCAAGATGGCCTAGTGATGGATCCATATAATATGAAGAGAAAAATCGGCTAAGTCCCAGATTGGGTCTGTCAGAAATACACTTTCAAGTTACCACACAAGCAAGCAAGATGGCCTAGTGATGGATCCATATGATATGAAGAGAAAAATCGGCTAAGTCCGAGATTGGGTCTGTCAGAAATACACTTTCAAGTTACCACACAAGCAAGCAAGATGGCCTAGTGATGGATCCATATAATATGAAGAGAAAAATCGGCTAAGTCCGAGATTGGGTCTGTCGGAAATACACTTTCAAGTTACCACACAAGCAAGCAAGTTACCACATGAAGAGAAAGCCGGCAAAGTCCGGGAATGTTACCACATGAACTGGAAAATGGGCAAAAACCTACCTTCACAGGCAACGTGAATAAGTCAGGCTGTAGACATCGGATCGACAAGCCAAAGACTGATATGGAAAGGAAATGAGTAGTACTAGCTTTCCTGAGAGTTGCAGAGCTTAGACTGCATATGAACGAAAGTTATTAAGCGTCAAAGTCAGAGAAGATACCCAAAGGAACACAAGTTCCAACTTAGAGCATGTATACCGCCTAGACGGTAAGAGGTACGGCCAGGCTGAGGAATAAGGAAATGTTGGCCAACATGTTCCCTAACTATCCCCCGAAGACCGCAAAGCAATCCAACATCAACCAAGAAAGTTATAGCCCGATCAAGGAAACAACTACTTTGCACCGATATTGCACCAAATACATGTACCAAGCACCTTCGGTTGCATACCTGCAGGGGCTTACCATAGTAGGCCATGGAAGACCGATATACCGAACATAATCACTTTCTATCTCCTCGGGTGTTTGAGATAGCGCTTTGCGGTACAAGAACGAAAGTTAGACTATATCTTGGTGCATCTTTTTGCCCAAGATCACAAGACCCTATCTACCAAGGCAAGAAAGTTGTGTGGGGACAAAATGTCCAAAAGTGCCCAAAGTGGCACACTTGAACCATATATTCGAGAAAAACACAAGTGTGGGCCCGAGCTAGCAAGTTGAAATGTTCTGACCGTCAGTAGCCCTAGTTGAGGTGCACTTATCATTATATGAGGCCAACGTGCCAGCTAGTCTCTAAAGGGGCGATATGGGTGTTCCAAGGTTTGTACCCAATTGAGGAAAAAACAGGGTAAGGTACGGTGTACCGCGAATAACTCGGGCTATAGATGTCCGATCGATGAGTTTGGCATATGTATGGAAAGGTCTCGACGAGACCTAACTACCCTGAAAGTATGAAGGCAAAGACTTGAATGACCGGGAAGTTATTAAGTGCACAAGTGGTAAAGTTGCACCAAAGTCCATGTTACCCGAAGTGGTACATGAACACCCAATATTCGACCAAAACACAAGTTTAGAGACGAGCTAGCGAGCTACATTGTTCAGACCGTCAGTAGCCCGCATCAAGACACGCATTTCATTATATTGAGCCTAGCCGCTAGCTCGACTCGAAGTCGGTCATATGGTTGGTTGATGGTTTGGACCGACCACGTGGTGTACCAAGGTGATGTACCTTTCATGAATTAAAACTCTGGCTGTATGGCACTGAGCGACAAGCTAAGGTGTGATTTGGAATAGTCTTGAGTGGGACTATTTAGGAAAAATGCGAACAAAAAATCACAAAGTCCTTGGGCGAAGCTATTAGCGAAACATAGAGCAAATTGGTACCAAAAACTATGGAAATGGGACTTGAGTCAAAAATAACCGCAAGTTGGAGAAGATATAGCAAGCTTGCGTAGAACAATTATATTTGGTGCATGGTATCACCAACAAAAAAGTATATGGGGCCAAGGTGCTGGCTGGCCTCCAAAGTGGAGATATGGGCGATCCAAAGTTTGTACCCAAGTACGAACAAGTATGGAAAAAACAGGGTAAGGTACCAAGTACCATTAATAACTTCGGCTGTAGATGGCCGAGCGAGGCAAACGGCTCACCGTTGGAAAGGTCTTGGGGAGACCTATCTACCCTGAAAGTTTCATGAGGCTGAGTTGAAATACCACGGAGATATTAGGTGATGATGGTCCAATTCGGGGACCAAGTCGCAGGAAATGGCACTTGACCAAAATCACCCTTGGAAGGTGAATACCGGCTTACCGGTAAGAGATAGCGACTTAGCGTAGAATATTCATAAGTTGGGCGTGTAGAGACGCAACTTTTATTATATGGGGCCAACCCGGTCAGGGTGCTCCAAGTCGGTCGTTTGGTCGGTTTATGGTTTGGGCCGACCACGTGGTGTACCAAGTTGAGGTACCTTTCATGAATTATAACTCGGTCAGTTTGCCACCGAGCGACAAGCTGCGGTGTGTTTTGGAATGGTCTTGAGTGGGACTATCAAGGAAAAATACCAATCGAAAATCAGCTTGTCCATGGCCGAAGCTATTAGTGAAACATATAGCAAAATGGGTCCAAAAACGAATGAAATGGGAATTGGACCAAGAATAACGGCAAGTTGGAGAAGAGATAGCAAGTTGGCGTAGAACAATTATATTTGGTGCATGGCATGACCAACAAAAAAGTATATGGGGCCAAGGTGCTGGCTGGCCTCCAAAGTGGAGATATGGGCGATCCAAAGTTTGTACCCAAGTACGAACAAGTATGGAAAAAACAGGGTAAGGTACCAAGTACCATTAATAACTTCGGCTGTAGATGGCCGAGCGAGGCAAACGGCTCACTGTTGGAAAGGTCTCGGGGAGACCTATCTACCCTGAAAGTTTCATGAGGCTGAATTGAAAGACCACGGAGATATTAGGTGATGATGGTCGTATTCGGGGACCAAGTCGCAGGAAATGGCACTTGACCAAAATCCCCCTTGGAAGGTGAATACCGGCTTACCGGTAAGAGATAGCGACTTGGCGTGGAATAATCATAAGTTGGGCGTGTAGAGACGCAACTTTCATTATATGGGGCCAACCCGGTCAGGGTGCTCCAAGTCGGTCGTTTGGTCGGTTTATGGTTTGGGCCGACCACGTGGTGTACCAAATTGAGGTACCTTTCATGAATTATAACTCGGTCAGTTTGCCACCGAGCGACAAGTTGCGGTGTGTTTTGGAATGGTCTTGAGTGGAACTATCAAGGAAAAATACAAACAGAAAATCAGCTTGTCCATGGCCGAAGCTATTAGTGAAACATATAGCAAAATGGGTCCAAAAACGAATGAAATGAGACTTGGACCAAGAATAACGGCAAGTTGGAGAAGAGATAGCAAGTTGGCGTAGAACAATTATATTTGGTGCATGGTATGACCAACAAAAAAGTATATGGGGCCAAGGTGCTGGCTGGCCTCCAAAGTGGAGATATGGTCGATCCAAAGTTTGTACCCAAGTATGACAAAAACTGGTAGAGGTACCTTTCATGAATTACAGCTCAGGCTGTATGGCACTTAGCGGGACGCTCGGCTCTGGTATGGAATAGTCTTGAGTGGGACTATCAAGGAAAAATACGAACAAAAAATCACCATGTCCACGGACGAAGGTATTAGCGAAACTTAGAGCGAAATGGCGACAAAGTCGCTGGAAATGGCCCTTGGACCAAGTATACCGTCAAGGCGGTACGAGATAGCGAGTTGACGTAGAATATTTATAAGTTTGCCTCCACGAGACGAAAGTTTAGTTATATGGGGCCAACCCGCTCAGGGTTGTCCAAGTCGGTCATATGGCTGATCGAAATTTTCGACCAAGTACTGAGAAAACAGGGTAAGGTACCGTGTACCTCGAATAACTTCGGCTGTAGATGTCCGAGCGAGGCGAACGGCATAGCGTTGGAAAGGTCTTGAGGTGCTCTAGGCACTCTTAAAGTATGAGAAAGCTATCTGGAAAACTTGTGGAGATATTAGAGAAACATAGGGCCCAAAAGATACCAAGTCGCAGGAAATGGGCCCTCCAAGAACACCCTAAAATCCCAATTACGGCTAAGTTGCAGGCCAGCTAGCGAAGTGAAATGTTCTAGGCATAACTAGAACACGTTAAGGCGCAACTTTTTGAATCAGAACTTTTTTCGATATCTGGCCCCCAAAGGGGGGATATGGGCGATCCAAGGATTTTTCCAAGTTTCGGTACTTTTTACGGTATCGCTCATAGCTCCGGCTGTATGCAAGCAAATGACAATCTAAGACATGATTTGGAAAGGTATTGAGTAGTACTAACTTACGTTAGAACACAGCGAAGCGCTATCGGTTCATGGCAAGGCCGATATAAGCAGTCAAAGATGAAAAATGTTGACAAAATGAACAAAAATTACCTTGGTACGCGAATAGTGGCCAGGGATGAAGAGGTACGAAGGTGGTGTAGAACAATTATAATTAGAACTGGGTACGCTCTAAAAGTTTGCCGAAGACCGCAAAGCGCTCAGACCCATAGAAAGTGGCCATTTGGGCCGAACAGTGCGTGCAAAGAGGTGAAAATGCAAAAATTGCACTTTTGGGGGCGATTTGCGGGGGGAAGGAGGGGTCGGAGTGGAAAATGTACCTTGACCAAAAAGTCTTATCTCGTCGAGATCTACAACATTGCCGAAGACCGCAAAGCGCTAGCTCGCAATCGAAAAATCGAGATTTTGAAAATTTTCTAAGTCTTGGGCTCCCTAAGGAAAAGTTTCAAAAATCACGTTTGTCCCCAATTTTGAAGGGGAAGGAGTCGGTTCCGGGGCATGGTGTCTTCGGCAAAAAGTCTTATCTTTTTGCGTACTTTCGACTAGTTCAATAAAAATTTTTGACCCAAAAATTGTTCGGCGGACCCCTAGGTCGAAAAACCCGAAAAAAGTCGAAAAAAGTCGAAAATGTCGAAAAATGAGAAAACCTCATATTCGGACTCTACACGAGCCCCAGATATTGAAAAGTGAAATCCGCGGTCGATTTGGAACAAAAAATTGACCTAGGCAAAGTTGTATGGAGGTAGGGACCCCTGAGAAAAAAGTTTGGTCCCGAGGCTCCTTGGACCACCAAGTCCCTAGGTCGGACCAAAATCGGAAAAAATCCGACCAAAGTCGAAAGTGTCGAAAATTTTAAAAAACCCCTTTTGGGGCCCTATGGCCTCCCTAGATAATGAAAAGTGAGGTCCGCGGCCGATCCGGAAGAAAAACTTGACCTAGGGAAACTTGTATGACGGTGGGGACCCAAAAAAATTTCGATGAGTGTAGTTTAGACAGGCCGGAAAATGTATCGGTGGTCCGTATCAAGGGACGTCTTTTAGTTCCATGGGGTGGTGGTCGTCGAACAAAGTCGCCTAGGTCGACCACCAGAAAGACCAGTCGTGTTGTAATGGATGTTTTGACCACTTTACTAGGGAAACCTAGTACGTCGAAGCAAATTTGGGGTTCGAGATGTGTTGGTGAAAGTTGGTCCAACCTAGGTGTGCTTGGTGGAGGTTGACCATGAAAGTAGAGCATGATGGGAATGACCATAACTTTGGTTCTAGATGTCGGATCGGTACACTTTCGGCAGTTTTGGAAAGGTGAAGGCCTGCTCTAGCTATGTATCCTACCAAGCTGAGCGCCTACTAGTGAGCCGGAGGAGGTATTAAGGGTCAAAGGCAAAAAGGGGTACCCTAAAGTGCATGTGACCAAGAAAATGGGAAAAACGGTATCGCCTATAGCTCAGGCTGTATGGCTCGGATCGGAAAGCTTGGATATGCGTTGGAAAGGTCTTGACGAGCGCTAGCTATGTGTCCTACCAAGCGAAGCGCTAGGTGTTGAGCAAGTCGGTCATATTAGAGGGCAAAGGTAAAAAATGGTGGTTTAGAGGCGAAAATTCACCTTATGATCGAAAATAGCGGGCGAACGATAAGAGCTACGAACACGGCGTAGAACAATCATAAGTACGTTACCACAAGACCTAACTTTGGCCAATATAGAGCGAGAAGATCGGAGGTACCCAAGAGGGTGATATGGCTGGTTCAATGTTGGACCAAAACGAGACTTGAGAAATGGGTTGAAACACGGTATCGCGAATAACTCAGGCTGTATGGAACGGATCGACAAGCTAAGATCAGTGTTGGAAAGGTCGAACCGAGCGCTAACTATAATCCCAAACAACCGAAGCGCTAAGTGTTGAGCAAAACTGAGTTATTAAGCGACAAAGTGGAAAAATAATACCAAAATGGCCAAAAATCACACAAGACCAAGAATACCGAGCAGGCGGTAAGAGATAGCGGGTTGACGTAGAATACTTATAAGTTTGCCTCTACGAGACCTAAAAGTCGGCCATAGAAAGCGAGAAGATCGGACCACTCTGGAAGGGTGATACGAGTGGTCAAAAATTGGCAAAAATGAAACATGGCTAAAATGGATTTGACTTGTGCACCGTATAGCTCCGGCTGTATGGCATGGATTGTTAAGCTAGGATATGTTTTGGAAAGGTAACACCCAGCGCTAGATACGACTTGAAGAAAGCAAAGCGCTAACTAGCATGATTTGGAAGTTATTAAGCGTCAAAGTCGAAAAATGTTACCAAAATTGAAACTCGAGTACATTGGGCCAAAAAGTACAAGTTGTGAAATTTGGACTTACGAGTAAAATACCGAGCAGGCGGTAAGAGATAGAGACTTGGTGTAGAACAATTATATGTTGGGCATGTTATAACCTATATTTGGCCCGAACATAGTGACGAGATCGGTGGTACCCAAAAGGGTGGTACAGGTGTTAGATGGTTTTCCCAGAGCATAAGCTCCACATGATATGGAAAACGGGAAACATCATAACTTCGGCTGTATGGCATGGAATGGAACGAACAAGGTATCGATGGAAAGAGAAAAGGTAGCGCTAACTATAATTTCTACCAAGCAAAGCGCTAGCATGTGACCGTTCGGGTGTTATTGTGAGTCAAAGTCAGAAATTGTTACCACGAGAGGCGAAAATCCGACTAAGTCCATGAATACCGGGCTGGCGGTAAGAGATACGGCTTGGCCGTAGAACATTTATAACTTGGCCAATACAAGACCTAAGTTTCGTCCATAGACGACAAGAAGATCGAAGATACGTGAAGGTGAGATATGGGCGTCCCAAAGTGGGCCTTTGAAAAAGTGACAAACTTCCCTTATAACAGCATACACCAAATATCTCTGGCTCTATGGCACCGAATAAGAAGTTGAGCTCAGCGATAGAAAGGTGATAGTCAGCGCTAAATATCATACGAACAGAGTGAAGCGCTAAAGGGAAAGGATCTTGGTGATATAAGGTGACAAAGTCGAGAAAAGTTGCCTCAAAATCATGAAAAATGTGAAAAATTGGCTAAGTCCCGGGTGCCTTAAGGGCAGGTTGATCGAATGTACCGAGCTGGCGGTACGAGATAGAGACTTGGTGTAGAACAATTATATGTTTGGCATGGCAAGACCTACATTTGGTCAATACAAAGTGAGAAGATCAAAGAAACCCGTAAGGGTGATATTGGTGTCCAAAGGTAAAAAGCACTAAGTCTTGGAAAACTTATATGAAGAAAAAGGACCCTGATGGGTCATATAGGATGGATCGAAAAATCGGCTAAGTCCCAAAATGGGGATGTCAGAACTACACTCAAAGGTTACCACACCAAGCAAGGCAAACTTATATGAAGGAAAGGACCCTGATGGGTCATATGGTATTTTACGAAAAATCGGCTAAGTCCCAAAATGGGGATGTCAGAACTACACTCATGTGTTACCACACCAAGCAAGGCAAACTTATATGAAGGAAAGGACCCTGATGGGTCATATGGTATTTTACGAAAAATCGGCTAAGTCCCAAAATGGGGATGTCAGAACTACACTCAAATGTTACCACACCAAGCAAGGCAAACTTATATGAAGCAAAGGACCCTGATGGGTCATATGGTATTTTACGAAAAATCGGCTAAGTCCCAAAATGGGGATGTCAGAACTACACTAAAATGTTACCACACCAAGCAAGGCAAACTTATATGAAGGCAAGGAACCTGATGGGTCATATGGTATTTTACGAAAAATCGGCTAAGTCCCAAAATGATGATGTCAGAACTACACTAAAAGGTTACCACACCAAGCAAGGCAAACTTATATGAAGGCAAGGACCCTGATGGGTCATATGGTATTTTACGAAAAATCGGCTAAGTCCCAAAATGGGGATGTCAGAACTACACTCAAATGTTACCACACCAAGCAAGGCAAACTTATATGAAGGCAAGGACCCTGATGGGTCATATGGTATTTTACGAAAAATCGGCTAAGTCCCAAAATGGGGATGTCAGAACTACACTCAAATGTTACCACACCAAGCAAGGCAAACTTATATGAAGCAAAGGACCCTGATGGGTCATATGGTATTTTACGAAAAATCGGCTAAGTCCCAAAATGATGATGTCAGAACTACACTCAAATGTTACCACACCAAGCAAGGCAAACTTATATGAAGGCAAGGACCCATATGGGTCATATGGCATTTTACGAAAAATCGGCTAAGTCCCAAAATGGGGATGTCAGAACTACACTCAAATGTTACCACACCAAGCAAGGCAAACTTATATGAAGGCAAGGACCCTGATGGGTCATATGGTATTTTACGAAAAATCGGCTAAGTCCCAAAATGGGGATGTCAGAACTACACTCAAATGTTACCACACCAAGCAAGGCAAACTTATATGAAGCAAAGGACCCATATGGGTCATATGGTATTTTACGAAAAATCGGCTAAGTCCCAAAATGGGGATGTCAGAACTACACTCAAATGTTACCACACCAAGCAAGGCAAACTTATATGAAGCAAAGGACCCTGATGGGTCATATGGTATTTTACGAAAAATCGGCTAAGTCCCAAAATGGGGATGTCAGAACTACACTCAAATGTTACCACACCAAGCAAGGCAAACTTATATGAAGGCAAGGACCCTGATGGGTCATATGGTATTTTACGAAAAATCGGCTAAGTCCCAAAATGGGGATGTCAGAACTACACTCAAATGTTACCACACCAAGCAAGGCAAACTTATATGAAGCAAAGGACCCTGATGGGTCATATGGTATGGATCGAAAAATCGGCTAAGTCCCAAAATGGGGATGTCAGAACTACACTCAAATGTTACCACACCAAGCAAGGCAAACTTATATGAAGCAAAGGACCCTGATGGGTCATATGGTATGGATCGAAAAATCGGCTAAGTCCCAAAATGGGGATGTCAGAACTACACTCAAATGTTACCACACCAAGCAAGGCAAACTTATATGAAGGCAAGGACCCTGATGGGTCATATGGTATGGATCGAAAAATCGGCTAAGTCCCAAAATGGGGATGTCAGAACTACACTCAAATGTTACCACACCAAGCAAGGCAAACTTATATGAAGGCAAGGACCCTGATGGGTCATATGGTATTTTACGAAAAATCGGCTAAGTCCCAAAATGGGGATGTCAGAACTACACTCAAATGTTACCACACCAAGCAAGGCAAACTTATATGAAGGCAAGGACCCTGATGGGTCATATGGTATTTTACGAAAAATCGGCTAAGTCCCAAAATGGGGATGTCAGAACTACACTCAAATGTTACCACACCAAGCAAGGCAAACTTATATGAAGCAAAGGACCCTGATGGGTCATATGGTATTTTACGAAAAATCGGCTAAGTCCCAAAATGGGGATGTCAGAACTACACTCAAATGTTACCACACCAAGCAAGGCAAACTTATATGAAGCAAAGGACCCTGATGGGTCATATGGTATTTTACGAAAAATCGGCTAAGTCCCAAAATGGGGATGTCAGAACTACACTAAAAAGTTACCACACCAAGCAAGGCAAACTTATATGAAGGAAAGGACCCTGATGGGTCATATGGTATTTTACGAAAAATCGGCTAAGTTCCAAAATGATGATGTCAGAACTACACTCAAATGTTACCACACCAAGCAAGGCAAACTTATATGAAGCAAAGGACCCATATGGGTCATATGGTATTTTACGAAAAATCGGCTAAGTCCCAAAATGATGATGTCAGAACTACACTCAAATGTTACCACACCAAGCAAGGCAAACTTATATGAAGCAAAGGACCCTGATGGGTCATATGGTATTTTACGAAAAATCGGCTAAGTCCCAAAATGGGGATGTCAGAACTACACTCAAATGTTACCACACCAAGCAAGGCAAACTTATATGAAGGCAAGGACCCTGATGGGTCATATGGTATTTTACGAAAAATCGGCTAAGTCCCAAAATGGGGATGTCAGAACTACACTCAAATGTTACCACACCAAGCAAGGCAAACTTATATGAAGCAAAGGACCCTGATGGGTCATATGGTATGGATCGAAAAATCGGCTAAGTCCCAAAATGGGGATGTCAGAACTACACTCAAATGTTACCACACCAAGCAAGGCAAACTTATATGAAGCAAAGGACCCTGATGGGTCATATGGTATTTTACGAAAAATCGGCTAAGTCCCAAAATGGGGATGTCAGAACTACACTCAAATGTTACCACACCAAGCAAGGCAAACTTATATGAAGGAAAGGACCCTGATGGGTCATATGGTATTTTACGAAAAATCGGCTAAGTCCCAAAATGGGGATGTCAGAACTACACTCAAATGTTACCACACCAAGCAAGGCAAACTTATATGAAGGAAAGGACCCTGATGGGTCATATGGTATTTTACGAAAAATCGGCTAAGTCCCAAAATGGGGATGTCAGAACTACACTCAAATGTTACCACACCAAGCAAGGCAAACTTATATGAAGGAAAGGACCCTGATGGGTCATATGGTATTTTACGAAAAATCGGCTAAGTCCCAAAATGGGGATGTCAGAACTACACTCAAATGTTACCACACCAAGCAAGGCAAACTTATATGAAGCAAAGGACCCTGATGGGTCATATGGTATTTTACGAAAAATCGGCTAAGTCCCAAAATGGGGATGTCAGAACTTATAGCAAGGCAAAGTACCTAGGTGAACCCTAGGAAGAAACACGGACCAAGTCAGATGGCCTAAGTCAAGAGAACAAGTGACCTAGGCAAAGTTGTATGGCGCTGAGGACCCTGAAAAATCTGGTTAGTGTAGTTTAGACAGGGTAGGTTTTTGGGTCGGCCGAACCCCCTTATTTTGGGTTTTGGCCTCATCAAGAAGCTACACCTAGGCAAACTGCCTAGGGTGAAAGTGCGAAGACCAATCGAATAGTAAGACAAGTTTTGACCGATCGCCCTAGGCAAGCTTGTATGAAGAAAGGGACCCTAAGGGTCATATGGAAATACATGAAAAATCGGCTAAGTCCCAAAATTGGGATGTCAGAACTACACTAAAAAGTTACCACATCAAGCAAGGCAAAGTACCTAGGTGAACCCTAGGAAGAAACACGGACCAAGTCAGATGGCCTAAGTCAAGAGTGCAAGTGACCTAGGCAAAGTTGTATGACGGTGAGGACCCTGAAAAATCTGGTTAGTGTAGTTTAGACAGGGGAGGTTTTTGGGTCGGCTGAACCTCCTTATTTTGGGTTTTGACCTCCTCAAGAAGCTACACCTAGGCAAACTGCCTAGGGTGAAAGTGCGAAGACCAATCGAATAGTAAGACAAGTTTTGACCGATCGCCCTAGGCAAGCTTGTATGAAGAAAGGGACCCTATGGGTCATATGGAAATACATGAAAAATCGGCTAAGTCCCAAAATTGGGATGTCTGAACTACACTAAAAAGTTACCACATCAAGCAAGGCAAAGTACCTAGGTGAACCCTAAGAAGAAACACGGACCAAGTCAGATGGCCTAAGTCAAGAGTACAAGTGACCTAGGCAAAGTTGTATGGCGCTGAGGACCCTGAAAAATCGGGTTAGTGTAGTTCAGACAGGGGAGGTTTTTGGGTCGGCTGAACCTCCTTATTTTGGGTTTTGACCTCCTCAAGAAGCTACACCTAGGCAAACTGCCTAGGGTGAAAGTGCGAAGACCAATCGAATAGTAAGACAAGTTTTGACCGATCGCCCTAGGCAAGCTTGTATGAAGAAAGGGACCCTATGGGTCATATGGAAATTCATGAAAAATCGGCTAAGTCCCAAAATTGGGATGTCAGAACTACACTATAAAGTTACCACATCAAGCAAGGCAAAGTACCTAGGTGAACCCTAAGAAGAAACACGGACCAAGTCAGATGGCCTAAGTCAAGAGTACAAGTGACCTAGGCAAAGTTGTATGGCGCTGAGGACCCTGAAAAATCGGGTTAGTGTAGTTCAGACAGGGGAGGTTTTTGGGTCGGCTGAACCTCCTTATTTTGGGTTTTGACCTCCTCAAGAAGCTACACCTAGGCAAACTGCCTAGGGTGAAAGTGCGAAGACCAATCGAATAGTAAGACAAGTTTTGACCGATCGCCCTAGGCAAGCTTGTATGAAGAAAGGGACCCTATGGGTCATATGGAAATTCATGAAAAATCGGCTAAGTCCCAAAATTGGGATGTCAGAACTACACTATAAAGTTACCACATCAAGCAAGGCAAAGTACCTAGGTGAACCCTAGGAAGAAACACGGACCAAGTCAGATGGCCTAAGTCAAGAGTATAAGTGACCTAGGCAAAGTTGTATGGCGCTGAGGACCCTGAAAAATCGGGTTAGTGTAGTTAAGACAGGGGAGGTTTCAGGGTCGGCTGGACCTCCTTATTTCGGGTTTTGGCCTCCTCAAGAAGCTACACCTAGGCAAACTGCCTAGGGTGAAAGTGCGAAGACCAATCGAATAGTAAGACAAGTTTTGACCGATCGCCCTAGGCAAGCTTGTATGAAGAAAGGGACCCTATGGGTCATATGGAAATACATGAAAAATCGGCTAAGTCCCAAAATTGGGATGTCTGAACTACACTAAAAAGTTACCACATCAAGCAAGGCAAAGTACCTAGGTGAACCCTAAGAAGAAACACGGACCAAGTCAGATGGCCTAAGTCAAGAGTACAAGTGACCTAGGCAAAGTTGTATGGCGCTGAGGACCCTGAAAAATCGGGTTAGTGTAGTTCAGACAGGGGAGGTTTCTGGGTCGGCTGAACCTCCTTATTTCGGGTTTTGGCCTCCTCAAGAAGACAGACCTAGGCAAAGTGCCTAGGGTGAAAGTGCGAAGACCAATCGAATAGTAAGACAAGTTTTGACCGATCGCCCTAGGCAAGCTTGTATGAAGAAAGGGACCCTATGGGTCATATGGAAATATACGAAAAATCGGCTAAGTCCCGAAATTGGGATGTCTGAACTACACTAAAAAGTTACCACATCAAGCAAGGCAAAGTACCTAGGTGAACCCTAGGAAGAAACACGGACCAAGTCAGATGGCCTAAGTCAAGAGTACAAGTGACCTAGGCAAAGTTGTATGGCGCTGAGGACCCTGAAAAATCGGGTTAGTGTAGTTCTGACAGGGGAGGTTTCTGGGTCGGCTGAACCTCCTTATTTCGGGTTTTGGCCTCCTCAAGAAGACAGACCTAGGCAAACTGCCTAGGGTGAAAGTGCGAAGACCAATCGAATAGTAAGACAAGTTTTGACCGATCGCCCTAGGCAAGCTTGTATGAAGAAAGGGACCCTATGGGTCATATGGAAATATACGAAAAATCGGCTAAGTCCCAAAATTGGGATGTCAGAACTACACTAAAAAGTTACCACATCAAGCAAGGCAAAGTACCTAGGTGAACCCTAGGAAGAAACACGGACCAAGTCGGATGGCCTAAGTCAAGAGTACAAGTGACCTAGGCAAAGTTGTATGGCGCTGAGGACCCTGAAAAATCGGGTTAGTGTAGTTCAGACAGGGGAGGTTTCAGGGTCGGCCGAACCTCCTTATTTCGGGTTTTGGCCTCCTCAAGAAGACAGACCTAGGCGAACTGCCTAGGGTGAAACTGCGAAGACCAATCGAATAGTAAGACAAGTTTTGACCGATCGCCCTAGGCAAGCTTGTATGAAGAAAGGGACCCTATGGGTCATATGGAAATTCATGAAAAATCGGCTAAGTCCCAAAATTGGGATGTCAGAACTACACTAAAAAGTTACCACATCAAGCAAGGCAAAGTACCTAGGTGAACCCTAGGAAGAAACACGGACCAAGTCAGATGGCCTAAGTCAAGAGTATAAGTGACCTAGGCAAAGTTGTATGGCGCTGAGGACCCTGAAAAATCGGGTTAGTGTAGTTAAGACAGGGGAGGTTTCAGGGTCGGCCAGACCTCCTTATTTCGGGTTTTGGCCTCCTCAAGAAGACAGACCTAGGCGAATTGCCTAGGGTGAAACTGCGAAGACCAATCGAATAGTAAGACAAGTTTTGACCGATCGCCCTAGGCAAGCTTGTATGAAGAAAGGGACCCTATGGGTCATATGGAAATTCATGAAAAATCGGCTAAGTCCCAAAATTGGGATGTCAGAACTACACTATAAAGTTACCACATTAGCAAGGCAGACTTGTATGAAGAACGGGACCCAGGTGAAAGTAGCAAATATCCCAAACCGAACATGTATATTATACACACAAGAGTACGAACATAAAGGAACACGGACCAAGCGTGCCGAGAGAATCGGTACTATAGAGCCCTCGTGGTTCTACACAAAGACTTTATGTTAGGGGTTCAAGCCCCATAGTACTCAAACGGTGACAGTAGCAAATATCCCAAACCGAACATGAATATTATACACACAAGAGTACGAACATAAAGGAACACGGACCAAGCGTGCCGAGAGAATCGGTACTATAGAGCCCTCGTGGTTCTACACAAAGACTTTATGTTAGGGGTTCAAGCCCCATAGTACTCAAACGGTGACAGTAGCAAATATCCAAAAACGAACTGGAATTTACATTCTGTTGGTCATGCGGTCGTCCAAAGGGGTCTAGTATCCTGGGATGACAAGCATCACGGGCACAGTCTCGTATCAAAACAGTCGAAGAGGCCCGCGAAAGCTTGCTTTCCATGGCTATGCGATGCACAAATTGAGTTTCTCCGTAGTTATACACAGCGCACAGGTGAAAGTAGCAAATATCCCAAATCGAACATGAATTTTATACACACAAGAGTACAAACATAAAGGAACACGGACCAAGCGTACCGAGAGAATCGGTACTAGAGCCCTTGTGGTTCTACATTGAGAGCCCTCGTGGTTCTACATAGATACTTTATGTTAGGGGTTCCAACCCCATAGTACTAGAACGGTGGAAGTAGCAAATAAACCGAACGTGGAATTTACTTTCTGATGGTCATGCGGTCGTCCAAAGGGGTCTAGTATCCTGGGATGACAAGCATCACGGGCACAGCTCGTATCAAAACAGTCGAAGAGGCCCGCGAAAGCTTGCTTTCCATGGCTATGCGATGCACAAATTGAGTTTACTCACCGTAGTATAAAACGAACGAACCGAACCTATCCGAGTAGGGATAATGGGCGCAGTAACATACTTCTGTGACCCAGCGAGAGTTGAACGAGGTGACATGAACTGTCAGTGGCTTATATCAGATGGGATACATACATGAGATTGCTTTCAAATCTACACTCGAAAACCTAACCAAGTAAAAGCGAACGTGGGAAGGATTCGAAACCGGTCACGAAATCTTAAGCTGGAAAGAGTCATCACTATGGATACATATTATGCGAAACCAATCAAGTGCTCAGTACTGATCCAAAACCTAAGAGCACTAGTGAACACCTTATTCTCACCCTAGTTCACATCCAAGTGATCGACCACGTGTGTGAAGCAAAGACCAATCGAATTCCTCAATGAACCGAACACTATGAACAAATGGCCAAAAACGTTATAACTATCCAAACATCCTACTATCTAGCGAAAGTCATCACGATGGAACCATACCATGATCTTTAACCTATAGCGCTCACCATATTCCTACCCAGAGTGCAAGTGAACAGATTGCCCACCCGTACCCAGTTCACAACCACGTGATCGACTAACATACCGAGGTTACCACAAGTCAAAGTTATACGTTTACAAGCGCAAGACCAATCGAAAACCCCGAAAGCAATCTCGACCCAAAATGTATTATCCGTGAGTGTAGTCGAGTCTCGTACTCGTCATCTGTAATCGTCGGATAGAATATCCAGTACACGGTTGTCTTTCCAAATGAAATCTACATACAGAACTCGCTCTTGGCAAATGGGTGGCAATGGCGCAATCAGGAGCGAGTTCCCGTCCGGGTGCCAAGTGATTGGCAAATGTCTGGGGGAAAGCAACCATATGTTGATTTGTCTGTTAGTGTACTGGGTGTTTGAGGTATGTAGTATCCACGCTTGGTTGGGTGTGTCAGAGGACCATGGATGCGTTCACAACCCCAATTGGGGTACATCGGGAATGATTTTGTGGAACCGATGTGCCCGGCACACACTAAGTTTTGTTGCAAGTTAATAGTGTGCCATGTCCGGGGGGGTTGTGATTAAACTCTGGTGAATTGCGTACTGTGGTGATTGGGGTATGAAAGCCCCGCAGTTGCAATGATCGGACGCGCCTAGCGTGTCCTTTAGTTGATGGTAGGGAAATGAAGGCCCTTGTCAGCTCACCTAAGTATTCATGGAAGTTTGGCATAAGGTCGCTGTGGTAGGGGTATGAAGGCCCCGTCAGCGCATGCACAATCGGGCGCACGAGCGCTTAGCGGAGTCGAATGCCGCTCAAGTGCCTGTCCGGTGCATCGGGTGTGTGTGATACGAGGGCAATGAGGTTCGCACGGGGGCTCGCCTCCCGTGTGCTACCGGACTTGACAACATATAGAACGTGGTGTTTGCTCCTCCGGGTGCAATGGGACAATGAACATTCGAACGCAAAGTCGGAATTCTGGTTGATCCTACCAGTAATATACGCTTGTCTCAAAGGTTAAGCCATGCATGTCTAAGTACAAACAGATTTAATGTGAAACCGCATAAGGCTCAGTATAACAGCTATAATTTACGAGATCATCAACCTAGTTACTTGGATAACTGTGGAAAATCTAGAGCTAATACATGCAACATGCCAGGACCCTCGCGGGAACTGGTGCACTTATTAGTCAAACCAATCGCGGGTTCTCCGTGTCATTGAGTTGAAGTCTGGATAATGATGCTGATCGTATGGTCTCGCACCGACGACAGATCTCGCAAATATCTGCCCTATCAACTATGGATGGTAGTATAGAGGACTACCATGGTTGCAACGGGTAACGGGGAATCAGGGTTCGATTCCGGAGAGGGAGCCTGAGAAATGGCTACCACATCCAAGGAAGGCAGCAGGCGCGTAAATTACCCAATCCCGGGACGGGGAGGTAGTGACGAGAAATAACAATATGAAACTCTTTAATGATGTTTCATAATTGGAATGAGTAGAGCATAAATCCTTCTACGAGGATCAAGTGGAGGGCAAGTCTGGTGCCAGCAGCCGCGGTAATTCCAGCTCCACTAGCGTATATTAAAATTGTTGCGGTTAAAACGTTCGAAGTTGATACTTGTCCAACACAGTCCGGCTCCGCCGACCCGGTCAACCCGTGGTCGGTGGGCCAAGTCGGAATCTGGTTGCGACTCAATGGTGTGGTAGGGCACCAAGTCTGTGTCATGGTGTGCCCTTCAACGGGTGCAAGTGTAACATAGAGCTCGACCGCTCACGTTTACCTTGAACAAATTAGAGTGCTTAAAGCAGGGTGCCCAAACGCCCTAGAATAATCTTGCATGGAATAATGGAATACGACCTTGGTCTAATCTTTCATTGGTTTGTACTCAGACCGGAGGTAATGATTAACAGAAGTAGTTGGGGACACTAGTATTACGGCGCGAGAGGTGAAATTCGTAGACCGTCGTAAGACTAACTAAAGCGAAGGCATTTGTCAAGGATGCTTTCTTTAATCAAGAACGAAAGTTAGAGGATCGAAGGCGATTAGATACCGCCCTAGTTCTAACCGTAAACGATGCCAACTAGCAATTGGGAGACGCTACAACCAGGTGCTCTCAGTAGCTTCCGGGAAACCAAAGTCAGGTTCCGGGGGAAGTATGGTTGCAAAGTTGAAACTTAAAGGAATTGACGGAAGGGCACCACAATGAAATGGAGCTTGCGGTTCAATTTGACTCAACACGGGAAAACTTACCAGGTCCGAACTTATGGAGGTGAGACAGATTAATAGCTCTTTCTCAAATTTAAGGGTAGTGGTGCATGGCCGTTCTTAGTTCGTGGATTGATTTGTCTGGTTAATTCCGATAACGAACGTGACTCACATATGCTAACTAGAACGCAGTCAGCGTTAATGCGTCGATGCCGATTGGAACGGGTTAGGACCTTTCGGTGGAGTATGACCTGACACCTTCGCTGTTCGTGTGCGCAAGTGCACTTACGGTACGCTGCTTAGCAGGACAATTTGTGTTTAGCAAAATGAGATCGAGCGATAACAGGTCCGTGATGCCCTTAGATGTTCTGGGCTACACGCGTGCTACAATGTGGGTAGCAGCGTGTCTCCTATTCCGAGAGGAACGGGAAATCACTCAAATACTCACTTAGTAGGGATTATGGATTGCAATGGTCCATATGAACTCGGAACTTCTAGTAAGTGCTGGTCATCAGCCAGCGTTGAATACGTCCCTGCCCTTTGTACACACCGCCCGTCGCTACTACCGATGGATTATTTAGTGAGGTCTTTGGAGATGATCGTTCGCTGGATCCTCGTGAACCGCGTCTGCTCTATCGAAGTTGACCGAACTTGATGATTTAGAGGAAGTAAAAGTCGTAACAAGGTTTCCGTAGGTGAACCTGCGGAAGGATCATTAGTGGCCAAGTGATCCTTCCAGAAGTCCGAACCTGCGGGTTGAGACTTCGGCACAAGTTGCCATATGATAATTGACGAAACACTATAGAAGTCCGAACCTGCGGGTTGAGACTCAGGCACAAGTTGCCATATGAAAGTTGACGAAACACTAACAAGTCCGAACCTGCGGGTTGAGACTTAGGCACACGTTGCCTTATACATGACTTCGAACAAATACACAAGTCCGAACCTGCGGGTTGAGACTTAGGCACAAGTTGCCTTATACATGACTTCGAACAAATACACAAGTCCGAACCTGCGGGTTGAGACTTAGGCACAAGTTGCCATATGAAAGTTGACGAAACACTAACAAGTCCGAACCTGCGGGTTGAGACTTAGGCACACGTTGCCTTATACATGACTTCGAACAAATACACAAGTCCGAACCTGCGGGTTGAGACTTAGGCACAAGTTGCCTTATACATACATTGGCCAAATAAACAGAAGTCCGAACCTGCGGGTTGAGACTTAGGCACAAGTTGCCATATTATATTCGATCAAACACTAAGTAGTCCGAACCTGCGGGTTGAGACTCAAGACCGTAACAAGATGTCACTATACAAGTCCGAACCTAAGGGTTGAGACTTAATGCGATCTAGATACCAAGTTGACATCCAATACCTGTTGAGCAAAACCAAAGATTCCCTGTTCTCGAATGATTACACTATATAACAGGGAATCATGAAGAAATCAAGCAAGCGTGAAACAAAGTCATCACTTGGGCATGCTCGATAGCCAACCACATGACCTTAACCTAAGAGAGCATGCAAACCACATGATACCTATAAACGATTAACCCGCCCTAGTTCAATCGTTCACCAAGTGATGACTTCAGTATGGCTAAGAGAAAAACTTTTAAATGGGAAAAACTCTAAGTCCGAACCTCCGGGTTGAGACTTCCGCGTCGGAGGTGGGCGCACCTCCTATCCGAAAGATGATGAATCAGGGGTGTTCGGTCAGCAATGGTCGGATGCCCCGTCGTAGTCCAACTATGACAATCAAAGTCAAGACCTCCGGGTTGAGACTTTCCGCGAGTACAAGCATAAAGGAACACGGACCAAGCCGTACCGAGAGAATCGGTACTAGAGCCCTCGTGGTTCTACATTGAGAGAGCCCTCGTGGTTCTCATTAGGGGCTTTATGCAAGTCGTACTCAATACTGTGGTGTGAAGTATAAAGTATAGTCCTCGCCTGGTCCACGCTGCTTCGGCGGTCCTGGGTAAGATAGTTAATTCTAGCTTGCCCTATAGTGGAATGAGGACACTTAATGCTTCGTCTTTTAGCGGCGGCTAGACTCCTCCTCACGGGGAACGAGTTGACGCGCACAGCGGCGGCTTACGCACTATGGCAATCATGGATGCCTGAAGATTCCGTGAAGTTCTCCCCTGGTCCACGCTGCCTCGGCAGTCCTGGGTAAAATGGAATATTTCCAGCTTGCCCTATAGTGGAAGAGGACTATCCAACAATACAAAGTCAAGACCTCCGGGTTGAGACTTTCCGCGTCGGTGGTGTCGCGCACCGCCTATCCGAAAGATGGTGTAACAGGGGTGTTCGATCAGCAATGGTCGGATGCCCCGTCATAGTCCAACTATGACAACCAAAGTCAAGACCTCCGGGTTGAGACTTTCCGCGTCCGGAGGTACGCGTACCGCCTACCCGAAAGATGGTGTGCTTCTGGGGTATTCGATGAGTCGGATACCCCGTCGTAGTCCAACTATGACAATACAAAGTCAAGACCTCCGGGTTGAGACTTCCGCGTCGGAGGTGCGCGCACCGCCTACCCGAAAGATGATGAATCAGGGGTGTTCGATCAGCAATGGTCGGATGCCCCGTCGTAGTCCAACTATGACAATCAAAGTCAAGACCTCCGGGTTGAGACTTTCCGCGAGTACAAGCATAAAGGAACACGGACCAAGCCGTACCGAGAGAATCGGTACTAGAGCCCTTGTGGTTCTACATTGAGAGAGCCCTCGTGGTTCTCATTAGGGGCTTTATGCAAGTCGTACTCAATACTGTGGTGTGAAGTATAAAGTAGTCCTCGCCTGGTCCACGCTGCTTCGGCGGTCCTGGGTAAGATAGTTCATTCTAGCTTGCCCTATAGTGGAATGAGGACACTTAATGCTTCGTCTTTTAGCGGCGGCTAGACTCCTCCTCACGGGGAACGAGTTGACGCGCACAGCGGCGGCTTACGCACTATGGCAATCATGGATGCCTGAAGATTCCGTGAAGTTCTCCCCTGGTCCACGCTGCCTCGGCAGTCCTGGGTAAAATGGAATATTTCCAGCTTGCCCTATAGTGGAAGAGGACTATCCAACAATACAAAGTCAAGACCTCCGGGTTGAGACTTTCCGCGTCGGTGGTGTCGCGCACCGCCTATCCGAAAGATGGTGTAACAGGGGTGTTCGATCAGCAATGGTCGGATGCCCCGTCATAGTCCAACTATGACAACCAAAGTCAAGACCTCCGGGTTGAGACTTCCGCGTCGGAGGTGGGCGCACCTCCTATCCGAAAGATGGTGAATCAGGGGTGTTCGATCAGCAATGGTCGGATGCCCCGTCGTAGTCCAACTATGACAATCAAAGTCAAGACCTCCGGGTTGAGACTTCCGCGTCCGGAGGTACGCGTACCGCCTACCCGAAAGATGGTGAATCAGGGGTGTTCGATCAGCAATGGTCGGATGCCCCGTCGTAGTCCAAATATGACAATCAAAGTCAAGACCTCCGGGTTGAGACTTTCTAAGAGTACAAGCATAAAGGAACACGGACCAAGCCGTACCGAGAGAATCGGTACTAGAGCCCTCGTGGTTCTACATTGAGAGAGCCCTCGTGGTTCTCATTAGGGGCTTTATGCAAGTCGTACTCAATACTGTGGTGTGAAGTATAAAGTATAGAGTCCTCCACTGGTCCACGCTGCTCCGGCGGTCCTGGGTAAGATAGTTCATTCTAGCTTGCCCTATGTGGAAGAGGACTCAATACCCTACCTGTTGAGCTTGAAACAAAGTCATCACTTGGGCATGCTCATATTGCCATACAATATTCCATTATCTACTAATGAGCATGCAGCTATATGATTATAACCTGTAAACGATTACCCCGCCGTAGTTCAGCGCTTCAACCAAGTGATGACTTCAGTATGGCTAGTGTGTGAAGTATAAAGTATAGTCCTCCCCTGGTCCACACTGCTTCGGCGGTCCTGGGTAAGATAGTTAGTTCTAGCTTGCCCTATGTGGAAGAGGACACCATACTTAATACTGTGGTGTAATGAACAAAGTATAGTCCTCCACTGGTCCACGCTGCTTTGCAGTCCTGGGTAAGATAGTTAATTCTAGCTTGCCCTATGTGGAAGAGGGCATACAAGACAAAGTATAGTTCTCCCCTGGTCCACGCTGCTCCGGCGGTCCTGGGTAAGATAGTTAATTCTAGCTTGCCCTATGTGGAAGAGGACATAATACTCTACCTGTTGAGCTTTAAACAAAGTCATCACTTGGGCATGCTCTATAGCCAACCACATGACATTAACCTAAGAGAGCATGCAGCGTATTATCCCAATGCAAAGTAAACGATAGACTCGCCCTAGTTCAGTGCTTCAACCAAGTGATGACTTCAATATGGCTAGTGTGTGAAGTATAAAGTATAGTCCTCCCCTGGTCCACACTGCTTCGGCGGTCCTGGGTAAGATAGTTAATTCTAGCTTGCCCTATGTGGAAGAGGACACCATACTTAATACTGTGGTGTAATGAACAAAGTATAGTCCTCCACTGGTCCACGCTGCTCCGGCGGTCCTGGGTAAGATAGTTCATTCTAGCTTGCCCTATGTGGAAGAGGGCATACAAGACAAAGTATAGTTCTCCCCTGGTCCACGCTGCTTCGGCGGTCCTGGGTAAGATAGTTAATTCTAGCTTGCCCTATGTGGAAGAGAGCATACATGAACCAAGAACGAAGGTTATGATCGAGGAATGATTCGACAACTAACCGATGGTATGAAATGTGAAGAATTCAAGCAAGCACACAATCAAGTCATCACTTGGGCATGCTCGATAGCCAACCTCATGACATTAACCTAGTAGAGCATGCAAAAACCAATATATATGTAAACGATGCCCCTCCCTAGTTCAGCGCTTCAACCAAGTGATGACTTCAGAATGGCTAAATCAAATCGGTTCAAAACATACCATCGGTACCCTATTGAAACACACAAGTCGATATCAAACCTCATGATTGTGTAGTCCTCCACTGGTCCACGCCGCTTCGGCCGTCCTGGGTAAAATGGAACATTCCAGCTTGCCCTATGTGGAAGAGGGCACATTACTCAATACTGTGGTGTGAAGTATAAAGTTCAGTTCTCCCCTGGTCCACGCTGCTTCGGCGGTCCTGGGTAAGATAGTTCATTCTAGCTTGCCCTATGTGGAAGAGGACACTTAATACTTCGTCTCTAAGCGGCGGCTTGACTCCTCCCTACGGGGAACGGGTTTACGCGCACAGCGGCGGCTTACGCACTATGGCAGTCATGGATGCCTTACGTTTCTATGAAAAGTGTGTTCCTCCCCTGGTCCACGCTGCTTCGGCAGTCCTGGGTAAGATAGTTAGTTCTAGCTTGCCCTATGTGGAAGAGGACACGAAGACTTACTGTGGTGTGAAGCATAAAGTTCAGTTCTCCCCTGGTCCACGCCGCTTCGGCCGTCCTGGGTAAAATGGATTCATCCAGCTTGCCCTATGTGGAATGAGGACACTTTATGTTTCGTCTCTAAGCGGCGGCTTGCTCCTCCCTACGGGGAACGGGTATACGCGCACAGCGGCGGCTTACGTTATGGCAGTCATGGATGCCTTACGTTTCCATGAAAAGTGTGTTCCTCCCCTGGTCCACGCTGCTTCGGCAGTCCTGGGTAAGATAGTTAGTTCTAGCTTGCCCTATGTGGAAGAGGACACGTAGACTTACTGTGGTGTGAAGTATAAGGTTCAGTTCTCCCCTGGTCCACGCCGCTTCGGCCGTCCTGGGTAAAATGGATTAATCCAGCTTGCCCTATGTGGAATGAGGACACTTTATGCTTCGTCTCTAAGCGGCGGCTTGCTCCTCCCTACGGGGAACGGGTATACGCGCACAGCGGCGGCTTACGTTATGGCAGTCATGGATGCCTTACGTTTCCATGAAAAGTGTGTTCCTCCCCTGGTCCACGCTGCTTCGGCAGTCCTGGGTAAGATAGTTAGTTCTAGCTTGCCCTATGTGGAAGAGGACACGTAGACTTACTGTGGTGTGAAGTATAAGGTTCAGTTCTCCCCTGGTCCACGCCGCTTCGGCCGTCCTGGGTAAAATGGATTAATCCAGCTTGCCCTATGTGGAATGAGGACACTTTATGCTTCGTCTCTAAGCGGCGGCTTGCTCCTCCCTACGGGGAACGGGTATACGCGCACAGCGGCGGCTTACGCAAGTTAGTCACCCTCGGCAGTGGATCACTCGGCTCATGGATCGATGAAGACCGCAGCTAACTGCGCGTCATAATGTGAACTGCAGGACACATGAACATTGATAAGTTGAACGCATATTGCACGTCGTGGGAACCTACCATGATGTACAGATGACTGAGCGCTTATATTTGAGAAATGTATCGCATACATTTAACTACGCCGTGACACCCGTCACGAGACGTGCACCATGATGTTAACTAGGGTCGCGACGACCCGCTAGCATTAAAGAACCCGTGGTTTACAATATACTGGCATTGGAATTCGAAGTATTTAGAGCGTCCGTGTTCCCGCGTGAGGCGGAAGTACGAGGAGAAGGCGTGCTTGTGGTGTCTGTGGTGGTGTTTACTGATGTCTAGCTTCAGCTTATTTATTTATTTAAATAGAAGCGAAGATGTCAAAGTAGCGTCGAAGCAGCAGCGGTAGCACAAATGATTCAAGTATGGAAGTTGACCAAAGGAACACAAACAAACTAGCGTATGGGCAATGGAAGGTATCAGTGAGTTAAACCACACGCGGGCTAACAGCCCGTTAACCGAGTCCAACGGTACATATTGGACATTGAAACAAAGTAGTCGCAA
>NW_026525132.1:35000-135000 GCF_943734705.1 Anopheles coustani | reverse complement strand
CGGATGTACTTCGGGTGTCACCTGTTGTCCGAGGCCACTTGCATGGTAGCAAGCGTTGTGATACAATGGCCCTACCGGGCAAACACTTTGGGTTCGCAAGGACTTGGAGTGCCGGGACGGGTTGGCGGATCCAACACTCTGGGTACCTCCGGGTACTTGGGGTTGGTTGAGGACTTGGTGAACAAACACTTGATATACACTCTTCGGATGTACTTCGGGTATCGCCTGTTGTCCGAGACCACTTGCATGGTTAGCAAGCGTTGTGGTCTAATGGCCCTACCGGGCAAACACTTTGGGTTCGCGAGGACTTAGAGTGCTGGTAGTGGTTGGCGGACCCAACACTCTGGGTACCTCCGGGTACTTGGGGTTGGTTGAGGACTTGGTGAACAAACACTTGTTGTACACTCTCCGGATGTACTTCGGGTGTCACCTGTTGTCCGAGACCACTTGCATGGTTAGCAAGCGTTGTGGTCTAATGGCCCTACCGGGCAAACACTTTATGTTCGCGAGGACTTGGAGTGCTGGTAGTGGTTGGCGGACCCAACACTCTGGGTACCTCCGGGTACTTGGGGTTGGTTGAGAACTTGGTGAAGATACCCCTGTCACCTTGTTCGAGGCCACTTGCATGGTCGCAAGCGTTGTGATACAATGGCCCTACCGGGCAAACACTTTGGGTTCGCAAGGACTTGGAGTGCCGGGACGGGTTGGCGGATCCAACACTCTGGGTACCTCCGGGTACTTGGGGTTGGTTGAGGACTTGGTGAGCAAACACTTGATATACGTTCTTCGGATGTACTTCGGGTGTCACCTGTTGTCCGAGGCCACTTGCATGGTCAACGGTTGAGGTGGTGATGGCGGGTCGGTGCTGTAGGGTGCCGGCCTGTTGGCTGCCTTGGCCGGGTTGGTTGGTTAACACTTGATTGGGCTTGCACCCGAGGGTAATGGCACTTGAAGGTGGGTACTGGCCGGCTGACCTGGTGTGATGGTTGGTTGGTGAACACTTGGCGGTACTTGCACTTGGCTGTGCTTGGACTTGAAGGTGGGATCCGGCTGGCCTAGGCCATTGGTGGTTGGTTGGTGGGTTAGCCCTTAGCTGGGCTGGCTGGCTGGCTGGCCATCGGTGGTGTGGTGTGGTGAGGTGTGTGGAGTCGAGCATCGCGCGCCGTTGCCTTCTTCGGAGTGTTGTAGGTACGCAAGTGCTTGCAATGCAAAGAGGTTGGTGATGGAGTGACATTGCCTTCACCATGGAGTTGCGGGTACTTAGGTACTTGCAAGGAGATGGTGGTATGGTGGTGTTGCGTGTGTGGTGTTCGATTAGAAAGATATAATTTCTAAGTCCGGATTAGTGCTGTCAGTGGGGCCGCCGCTAACAGGTCCTGCACGGCCACCGTGGGGCTTGACTTGGCGCTATTCCGGACTTGGGGCGATCACGATGTCCCCGTGCGGGACTTAGAAGATGGAAGAACACAAGTACCCTTATCCCATGACTTGTGAGCGATTGGCATACGTTACCACATGAAGAGAAAAATTGGCTAAGTCCAGGATCCATATTATATGAAGAGAAAATCGGCTAAGTCCAGGATCCATATTACATGAAGAGAAAAATCGGCTAAGTCCCGGATCCATATATATTAACCTAATAATCGGCTAAGTCCAGGATCCATATGATATGAAGAGAAAAATCGGCTAAGTCCAAGATCCATATGATATGAACAGAAAAATCGGCTAAGTCCAGGATCCATATATAATAACCTAATAATCGGCTAAGTCCAGGATCCATATAATATGAAGAGAAAAATCGGCTAAGTCCGAGATTGGGTCTGTCGGAAATACACTTTCAAGTTACCACACAAGCAAGCAAGATGGCCTAATGATGGAACCATATAATATGAAGAGAAAAATCGGCTAAGTCCGAGATTGGGTCTGTCGGAAATACACTATCAAGTTACCACACAAGCAAGCAAGATGGCCTAATGATGGATCCATATGATATGAAGAGAAAAATCGGCTAAGTCCAGGATCCATATAATATGAAGAGAAAAATCGGCTAAGTCCCAGATTGGGTCTGTCAGAAATACACTTCCAAGTTACCACACAAGCAAGCAAGATGGCCTAGTGATGGATCCATATGATATGAAGAGAAAAATCGGCTAAGTCCCAGATTGGGTCTGTCAGAAATACACTTCCAAGTTACCACACAAGCAAGCAAGATGGCCTAGTGATGGATCCATATGATATGAAGAGAAAAATCGGCTAAGTCCCAGATTGGGTCTGTCAGAAATACACTTCCAAGTTACCACATGAGCAAGCAAGATGGCCTAGTGATGGATCCATATAATATGCAGAGAAAAATCGGCTAAGTCCCAGATTGGGTCTGTCAGAAATACACTTCCAAGTTACCACATGAGCAAGCAAGTTACCACATGAAGAGAAAGCCGGCAAAGTCTGGGAATGTTACCACATGAACTGGAAAATGGGCAAAAACCTACCTTCACAGGGAACGTGAATAAGTAAGGCTGTAGACATCGGATCGACAAGCCAAAGACTGATATGGAAAGGAAATGAGTAGTACTAGCTTTCCTGAGAGTTGCAGAGCTTAGACTGCATATGAACGGAAGATATTAAGCGTCAAAGTCAGAAAAGTTGCCCGAAGGAACACAAGTTCCAACTTAGAGCATGTATACCGCCTAGACGGTAAGAGGTACGGCCAGGCTGAGGAATAAGGAAATGTTGGCCAACATGTTCCCTAACTATCCCCCGAAGACCGCAAAGCAATCCAACATCAACCAAGAAAGTTATAGCCCGATCAAGGAAACACCTACTTTGCACCGATATTGCACCAAATACATGTACCAAGCACCTTCGGTTGCATACCTGCAGGGGTTTACCATAGTAGGCCATGGAAGACCGATATACCGAACATAATCACTTTCTATCTCCTCGGGTGTTTGAGATAGCGCTTTGCGGTACAAGAACGAAAGTTAGACTTTATCTTGGTGCATCTTTTTGCCCAAGATCACAAGACCCTATCTACCAAGGCAAGAAAGTTGTGTGGGGACAAAATGTCCAAAAGTGCCCAAAGTGGCACACTTGAACCATATATTCGAGAAAAACACAAGTGTGGGCCCGAGCTAGCAAGTTGAAATGTTCTGACCGTCAGTAGCCCTAGTTGAGGTGCACTTATCATTATATGAGGCCAACGTGCCAGCTAGTCTCTAAAGGGGCGATATGGGTGTTCCAAGGTTTGTACCCAATTGAGGAAAAAACAGGGTAAGGTACGGTGTACCGCGAATAACTCGGGCTATAGATGTCCGATCGATGAGTTTGGCATATGTATGGAAAGGTCTCGACGAGACCTAACTACCCTGAAAGTATGAAGGCAAAGACTTGAATGACCGGGAAGTTATTAAGTGCACAAGTGGTAAAGTTGCACCAAAGTCCATGTTACCCGAAGTGGTACATGAACACCCAATATTCGACCAAAACACAAGTTTAGAGACGAGCTAGCGAGCTACATTGTTCAGACCGTCAGTAGCTCGCATCAAGACACGCATTTCATTATATTGAGCCTAGCCGCTAGCTCGACTCGAAGTCGGTCATATGGTTGGTTGATGGTTTGGACCGACCACGTGGTGTACCAAGGTGATGTACCTTTCATGAATTAAAACTCTGGCTGTATGGCACTGAGCGACAAGCTAAGGTGTGATTTGGAATAGTCTTGAGTGGGACTATTTAGGAAAAATGCGAACAAAAAATCACAAAGTCCTTGGGCGAAGCTATTAGCGAAACATAGAGCAAATTGGTACAAAAAACTATGGAAATGGGACTTGAGTCAAAAATAACCGCAAGTTGGAGAAGAGATAGCAAGCTTGCGTAGAACAATTATATTTGGTGCATGGTATCACCAACAAAAAAGTATATGGGGCCAAGGTGCTGGCTGGCCTCCAAAGTGGAGATATGGGCGATCCAAAGTTTGTACCCAAGTACGAACAAGTATGGAAAAAACAGGGTAAGGTACCAAGTACCATTAATAACTTCGGCTGTAGATGGCCGAGCGAGGCAAACGGCTCACCGTTGGAAAGGTCTTGGGGAGACCTATCTACCCTGAAAGTTTCATGAGGCTGAGTTGAAAGACCACGGAGATATTAGGTGATGATGGTCCAATTCGGGGACCAAGTCGCAGGAAATGGCGCTTGACCAAAATCACCCTTGGAAGGTGAATACCGGCTTACCGGTAAGAGATAGCGACTTGGCGTAGAATATTCATAAGTTGGGCGTGTAGAGACGCAACTTTTATTATATGGGGCCAACCCGGTCAGGGTGCTCCAAGTCGGTCGTTTGGTTGGTTTATGGTTTGGGCCGACCACGTGGTGTGCCAAGTTGAGGTACCTTTCATGAATTATAACTTGGTCAGTTTGCCACCGAGCGACAAGCTGCGGTGTGTTTTGGAATGGTCTTGAGTGGGACTATCAAGGAAAAATACCAATCGAAAATCAGCTTGTCCATGGCCGAAGCTATTAGTGAAACATATAGCAAAATGGGTCCAAAAACGAATGAAATGGGAATTGGACCAAGAATAACGGCAAGTTGGAGAAGAGATAGCAAGTTGGCGTAGAACAACTATATTTGGTGCATGGCATGACCAACAAAAAAGTATATGGGGCCAAGGTGCTAGCTGGCCTCCAAAGTGGAGATATGGGCGATCCAAAGTTTGTACCCAAGTACGAACAAGTATGGAAAAAACAGGGTAAGGTACCAAGTACCATTAATAACTTCGGCTGTATATGGCCGAGCGAGGCAAACGGCTCACCGTTGGAAAGGTCTCGGGGAGACCTATCTACCCTGAAAGTTTCATGAGGCTGAGTTGAAAGACCACGGAGATATTAGGTGATGATGGTCGTATTCGGGGACCAAGTCGCAGGAAATGGCACTTGACCAAAATCCCCCTTGGAAGGTGAATACCGGCTTACCGGTAAGAGATAGCGACTTGGCGTAGAATATTCATAAGTTGGGCGTGTAGAGACGCAACTTTCATTATATGGGGCCAACCCGGTCAGGGTGCTCCAAGTCGGTCGTTTGGTCGGTATATGGTTTGGGCCGACCACATGGTGTACCAAGTTGAGGTATCTTTCATGAATTATAACTCGGTCAGTTTGCCACCGAGCGACAAGTTGCGGTGTGTTTTGGAATGGTCTTGAGTGGGACTATCAAGCAAAAATACAAACAGAATATCAGCTTGTCCATGGCCGAAGCTATTAGTGAAACATATAGCAAAATGGGTCCGAAAACGAATGAAATGGGACTTGGACCAAGAATAACGGCAAGTTAGAGAAGAGATAGCAAGTTGGCGTAGAACAATTATATTTAGTGCATGGTATGACCAAGAAAAAAGTATATGGGGCAAAGGTGCTGGCTGGCCTCCAAAGTGGAGATATGGGCGATACAAAGTTTGTACCCAAGTATGGCAAAAACTGGTAGAGGTACCTTTCATGAATTACTGCTCAGGCTGTATGGCACTTAGCGGGACGCTTGGCTCTGGTATGGAATAGTCTTGAGTGGGACTATCAAGGAAAAATACGAACAAAAAATCACCATGTCCACGGACGAAGGTATTAGCGAAACTTAGAGCGAAATTGCGACCAAGTCGCTGGAAATGGCCCTTGGACCAAGTATACCGTCAAGGCGGTACGAGATAGCGAGTTGACGTAGAACATTTATAAGTTTGCCTACACGAGACGAAAGTTTAGTTATGTGGGGCCAACCCGCTCAGGTTTGTCGAAGTCGGTCATATGGCTGATCGAAATTTTCGACCAAGTACTGAGAAAACAGGGTAAGGTACCGTGTACCTCAAATAACTTCGGCTGTAGATGTCCGAGCGAAGCAAACGGCATAGCGTTGGAAAGGTCTTGAGGTGCTCTAGGCACCCTGAAAGTATGAGAAGGCTACCTGGAAAACTCGTGGAGATATTAGAGAAACATAGGGCCCAAAAGATACCAAGTCGCAGGAAATGGGCCCTCCATGAACACCCTAAAATCCCAATTACGGCTAAGTTGCAGGCCAGCTAGCGAAGTGAAATGTTCTAGGCATAACTAGAACACGTTAAGGCGCAACTTTTTGAATAAGAACTTTTTTCGATATCTGGTCCCCAAAGGGGGGATATGGGCGATCCAAGGATTTTTCCAAGTTTCGGTACTTTTTACGGTATCGCTCATAGCTCCGGCTGTATGCAAGCAAATGACAATCTAAGACATGATTTGGAAAGGTATTGAGTAGTACTAACTTACGTTAGAACACAGCGAAGCGCTATCGGTTCATGGCAAGGCCGATATAAGCAGTCAAAGATGAAAAATGTTGACAAAATGAACAAAAATTAGCTTGGTACGCGAATAGCGGCCAGGGATGAAGAGGTACGAAGGTGGTGTAGAACAATTATAATTAGAACTTGGTACGCTCTAAAAGTTTGCCGAAGACCGCAAAGCGCTCAAACCCATAGAAAGTGGCCATTTGGGCCGAACAGTGCGTGCAAAGAGGTGAAAATGCAAAAATTGCACTTTGGGGGGCGATTTGCGGGGGGAAGGAGGGGTCGGAGGGCAAAATGTCCCTTGACCAAAAAGTCTTATCTCGTCGAGATCTACAACATTGCCGAAGACCGCAAAGCGCTAGCTCGCAATCGAAAAATCGAGAATTTGAAAATTTTCTAAGTCTTGGGCTCCCTAAGGAAAAGTTTCAAAAATCACGTTTGTCCCCAATTTTGAAGGGGAAGGAGTCGGTTCCGGGGCATGGTGTCTTCGGCAAAAAGTCTTATCTTTTTGCGTACTTTCGACTAGTTCAATAAAAATTTTTGACCCAAAATTTGTTCGGCGGACCCCTAGGTCGAAAAACCCGAAAAAAGTCGAAAAAAGTCGAAAATGTCGAAAAATGAGAAAACCTCATATTCGGACTCTAGACGAGCCCCAGATATTGAAAAGTGAAATCCGCGGTCGATTTGGAACAAAAAATTGACCTAGGCAAAGTTGTATGGAGGTAGGGACCCCTGAGAAAAAAGTTTGGTCCCGAGGCTCCTTGGACCACCAAGTCCCTAGGTCGGACCAAAATCGGAAAAAATCCGACCAAAGTCGAAAGTGTCGAAAATTTTAAAAAACCCCTTTTGGGGCCCTATGGCCTCCCTAGATAATGAAAAGTGAGGTCCGCGGCCGATCCGGAAGAAAAACTTGACCTAGGCAAACTTGTATGACGGTGGGGACCCAAAAAAATTTCGATGAGTGTAGTTTAGACAGGCCGGAAAATGTATCGGTGGTCCGTATCAAGGGACGTCTTTTAGTTCCATGGGGTGGTGGTCGTCGAACAAAGTCGCCTAGGTCGACCACCAGAAAGACCAGTCGTGTTGTAATGGATGTTTTGACCACTTTACTAGGGAAACCTAGTAGGTCGAAGCAAATTTGGGGTTCGAGATGAGTTGGTGAAAGTTGGTCCAACCTAGGTGTGCTTGGTGGAGGTTGACCATGAAAGTAGAGCATGATGGGAATGACCATAACTTTGGTTCTAGATGTCGGATCGGTACACTTTCGGCAGTTTTGGAAAGGTGAAGGCCTGCTCTAGCTATGTTTCCTACCAAGCTGAGCGCCTACTAGTGACCCGGAGGAGGTATTAAGGGTCAAAGGCAAAAAGGGGTACCCTAAAGTGCATGTGACCAAGAAAATGGGAAAAACGGTATCGCCTATAGCTCAGGCTGTATGGCTCGGATCGGAAAGCTTGGATATGCGTTGGAAAGGTCTTGACGAGCGCTAGCTATGTGTCCTACCAAGCGAAGCGCTAGGTGTTGAGCAAGTCGGTCATATTAGAGGGCAAAGGTGAAAAATGGTGGTTTAGAGGCGAAAATTCACCTTATGATCGAAAATAGCGGGCGAACGATAAGAGCTACGAACACGGCGTAGAACAATCATAAGTACGTTACCACAAGACCTAACTTTGGCCAATATAGAGCGAGAAGATCGGAGGTACCCATCAGGGTGATATGGCTGGTTCAAAGTTGGACCAAAACGAGACTTGAGAAATGGGTTGAAACACGGTATCGCGAATAACTCAGGCTGTATGGAACGGATCGACAAGCTAAGATCAGTGTTGGAAAGGTCGAACCGAGCGCTAACTATAATCCCAAACAACCGAAGCGCTAAGTGTTGAGCAAAACTGAGTTATTAAGCGACAAAGTGGAAAAATAATACCAAAATTTCCAAAAATCACACAAGACCAAGAATACCGAGCAGGCGGTAAGAGATAGCGGGTTGACGTAGAATACTTATAAGTTTGCCTCTACGAGACCTAAAAGTCGTCCATAGACAGCGAGAAGATCGGACCACTCTGGAAGGGTGATACGAGTGGTCAAAAATTGGCAAAAATGAAACATGGCTAAAATGGATTTGACTTGTGCACCGTATAGCTCCGGCTGTATGGCATGGATTGTTAAGCTAGGATATGTTTTGGAAAGGTAACACCCAGCGCTAGATACGACTAGAAAAAAGCAAAGCGCTAACTAGCATGATTTGGAAGTTATTAAGTGTCAAAGTCGAAAAATGTTACCAAAATTGAAACTCGAGTACATTGGGCCAAAAAGTACAAGTTGTGAAATTTGGACTTACGAGTAAAATACCGAGCAGGCGGTAAGAGATAGAGTCTTGGTGTAGAACAATTATATGTTGGGCATGTTATAACCTATATTTGGCCCGAACATAGTGACGAGATCGGTGGTACCCAAAAGGGTGGTACAGGTGTTAGATGGTTTTCCCAGAGCATAAGCTCCACATGATATGGAAAACGGGAAACATCATAACTTCGGCTGTATGGCATGGAATGGAACGAACAAGGTATTGATGGAAAGAGAAAAGGTAGCGCTAACTATAATTCCTACCAAGCAAAGCGCTAGCATGTGACCGTTCGGGTGTTATTGTGAGTCAAAGTCAGAAATTGTTACCACGAGAGGCGAAAATCCGACTAAGTCCATGAATACCGGGCTGGCGGTAAGAGATACGGCTTGGCCGTAGAACATTTATAAGTTGGCCAATACAAGACCTAAGTTTCGTCCATAGACGACAAGAAGATCGAAGATACCTGAAGGTGAGATATGGGCGTCCCAAAGTGGGCCTTCGAAAAAGTGACAAACTTCCCTTATAACAGCATACACCAAATATCTCTGGCTCTATGGCACCGAATAAGAAGTTGAGGTCAGCGATAGAAAGGTGATAGTCAGCGCTAAATATCATACGAACAGAGTGAAGCGCTAAAGGGAAAGGATCTTGGTGATATAAGGTGACAAAGTCGAGAAAAGTTGCCTCAAAATCATGAAAAATGTGAAAAAATGGCTAAGTCCCGGGTGCCTTAAGGGCAGGTTGATCGAATGTACCGAGCTGGCGGTACGAGATAGAGACTTGGTGTAGAACAATTATATGTTTGGCATGGCAAGACCTACATTTGGTCAATACAAAGTGAGAAGATCAAAGAAACCCGTAAGGGTGATATTGGTGTCCAAAGGTAAAAAGCACTAAGTCTTGGGAAACTTATATGAAGAAAAAGGACCCTGATGGGTCATATAGGATGGATCGAAAAATCGGCTAAGTCCCAAAATGGTAATGTCAGAACTACACTCAAATGTTACCACACCAAGCAAGGCAAACTTATATGAAGCAAAGGACCCTGATGGGTCATATGGTATTGGTCGAAAAATCGGCTAAGTCCCAAAATGGGGATGTCAGAACTACACTCATGTGTTACCACACCAAGCAAGGCAAACTTATATGAAGCAAAGGACCCTGATGGGTCATATGGTATTTTACGAAAAATCGGCTAAGTCCCAAAATGATGATGTCAGAACTACACTCAAATGTTACCACACCAAGCAAGGCAAACTTATATGAAGGCAAGGACCCTGATGGGTCATATGGTATTTTACGAAAAATCGGCTAAGTCCCAAAATGGGGATGTCAGAACTACACTCAAATGTTACCACACCAAGCAAGGCAAACTTATATGAAGGCAAGGACCCTGATGGGTCATATGGTATGGATCGAAAAATCGGCTAAGTCCCAAAATGGGGATGTCTGAACTACACTCAAATGTTACCACATCAAGCAAGGCAAACTTATATGAAGCAAGGGACCCTGATGGGTCATATGGTATTGATCGAAAAATCGGCTAAGTCCCAAAATGGGGATGTCAGAACTACACTCAAATGTTACCACACCAAGCAAGGCAAACTTATATGAAGGCAAGGACCCTGATGGGTCATATGGTATTTTACGAAAAATCGGCTAAGTCCCAAAATGGGGATGTCAGAACTACACTCAAATGTTACCACACCAAGCAAGGCAAACTTATATGAAGCAAAGGACCCTGATGGGTCATATGGTATTTTACGAAAAATCGGCTAAGTCCCAAAATGATGATGTCAGAACTACACTCAAATGTTACCACACCAAGCAAGGCAAACTTATATGAAGGCAAGGACCCTGATGGGTCATATGGTATTTTACGAAAAATCGGCTAAGTCCCAAAATGATGATGTCAGAACTACACTCAAATGTTACCACACCAAGCAAGGCAAACTTATATGAAGCAAGGGACCCTGATGGGTCATATGGTATTGATCGAAAAATCGGCTAAGTCCCAAAATGGGGATGTCAGAACTACACTCAAATGTTACCACACCAAGCAAGGCAAACTTATATGAAGGCAAGGACCCTGATGGGTCATATGGTATTTTACGAAAAATCGGCTAAGTCCCAAAATGGGGATGTCAGAACTACACTCAAATGTTACCACACCAAGCAAGGCAAACTTATATGAAGCAAAGGACCCTGATGGGTCATATGGTATTTTACGAAAAATCGGCTAAGTCCCAAAATGGGGATGTCAGAACTACACTCAAATGTTACCACACCAAGCAAGGCAAACTTATATGAAGGCAAGGACCCTGATGGGTCATATGGTATTTTACGAAAAATCGGCTAAGTCCCAAAATGGGGATGTCAGAACTACACTCAAATGTTACCACACCAAGCAAGGCAAACTTATATGAAGCAAAGGACCCTGATGGGTCATATGGTATTTTACGAAAAATCGGCTAAGTCCCAAAATGATGATGTCAGAACTACACTCAAATGTTACCACACCAAGCAAGGCAAACTTATATGAAGGCAAGGACCCTGATGGGTCATATGGTATTTTACGAAAAATCGGCTAAGTCCCAAAATGATGATGTCAGAACTACACTCAAATGTTACCACAATAAGCAAGGCAAACTTATATGAAGCAAAGGACCCTGATGGGTCATATGGTATTGATTGAAAAATCGGCTAAGTCCCAAAATGGGGATGTCAGAACTACACTCAAATGTTACCACACCAAGCAAGGCAAACTTATATGAAGGCAAGGACCCTGATGGGTCATATGGTATTTTACGAAAAATCGGCTAAGTCCCAAAATGGGGATGTCAGAACTACACTCAAATGTTACCACACCAAGCAAGGCAAACTTATATGAAGCAAAGGACCCTGATGGGTCATATGGTATTGATTGAAAAATCGGCTAAGTCCCAAAATGGGGATGTCAGAACTACACTCAAATGTTACCACACCAAGCAAGGCAAACTTATATGAAGCAAAGGACCCATATGGGTCATATGGTATTTTACGAAAAATCGGCTAAGTCCCAAAATGATGATGTCAGAACTACACTCAAATGTTACCATACCAAGCAAGGCAAACTTATATGAAGGAAAGGACCCATATGGGTCATATGGTATTTTACGAAAAATCGGCTAAGTCCCAAAATGAGGATGTCAGAACTACACTAAAAAGTTACCACACCAAGCAAGGCAAAGTACCTAGGTGAACCCTAGGAAGAAACACGGACCAAGTCAGATGGCCTAAGTCAATAGAACAAGTGACCTAGGCAAAGTTGTATGGCGCTGAGGACCCTGAAAAATCTGGTTAGTGTAGTTTAGACAGGGTAGGTTTTTGGGTCGGCCGAACCCCCTTATTTTGGGTTTTGGCCTCATCAAGAAGCTACACCTAGGCAAACTGCCTAGGGTGAAAGTGCGAAGACCAATCGAATAGTAAGACAAGTTTTGACCGATCGCCCTAGGCAAGCTTGTATGAAGAAAGGGACCCTAAGGGTCATATGGAAATACATGAAAAATCGGCTAAGTCCCAAAATTGGGATGTCAGAACTACACTAAAAAGTTACCACATCAAGCAAGGCAAACTACCTAGGTGAACCCTAGCAAGAAACACGGACCAAGTCAGATGGCCTAAGTCAAGAGTGCAAGTGACCTAGGCAAAGTTGTATGACGGTGAGGACCCTGAAAAATCTGGTTAGTGTAGTTTAGACAGGGGAGGTTTTTGGGTCGGCTGAACCTCCTTATTTTGGGTTTTGACCTCCTCAAGAAGCTACACCTAGGCAAACTGCCTAGGGTGAAAGTGCGAAGACCAATCGAATAGTAAGACAAGTTTTGACCGATCGCCCTAGGCAAGCTTGTATGAAGAAAGGGACCCTATGGGTCATATGGAAATACATGAAAAATCGGCTAAGTCCCAAAATTGGGATGTCTGAACTACTCTAAAAAGTTACCACATCAAGCAAGGCAAACTACCTAGGTGAACCCTAGCAAGAAACACGGACCAAGTCAGATGGCCTAAGTCAAGAGTGCAAGTGACCTAGGCAAAGTTGTATGACGGTGAGGACCCTGAAAAATCTGGTTAGTGTAGTTTAGACAGGGGAGGTTTTTGGGTCGGCTGAACCTCCTTATTTTGGGTTTTGACCTCCTCAAGAAGCTACACCTAGGCAAACTGCCTAGGGTGAAAGTGCGAAGACCAATCGAATAGTAAGACAAGTTTTGACCGATCGCCCTAGGCAAGCTTGTATGAAGAAAGGGACCCTATGGGTCATATGGAAATACATGAAAAATCGGCTAAGTCCCAAAATTGGGATGTCTGAACTACACTAAAAAGTTACCACATCAAGCAAGGCAAAGTACCTAGGTGAACCCTAGCAAGAAACACGGACCAAGTCAGATGGCCTAAGTCAAGAGTACAAGTGACCTAGGCAAAGTTGTATGGCGCTGAGGACCCTGAAAAATCGGGTTAGTGTAGTTAAGACAGGGGAGGTTTCAGGGTCGGCTGGACCTCCTTATTTCGGGTTTTGGCCTCCTCAAGAAGACAGACCTAGGCGAATTGCCTAGGGTGAAACTGCGAAGACCAATCGAATAGTAAGACAAGTTTTGACCGATCGCCCTAGGCAAGCTTGTATGAAGAAAGGGACCCTTAGGGTCATATGGAAATTCATGAAAAATCGGCTAAGTCCCAAAATTGGGATGTCAGAACTACACTAAAAAGTTACCACATCAAGCAAGGCAAAGTACCTAGGTGAACCCTAGGAAGAAACACGGACCAAGTCAGATGGCCTAAGTCAAGAGTATAAGTGACCTAGGCAAAGTTGTATGGCGCTGAGGACCCTGAAAAATCGGGTTAGTGTAGTTAAGACAGGGGAGGTTTCAGGGTCGGCCAGACCTCCTTATTTCGGGTTTTGGCCTCCTCAAGAAGACAGACCTAGGCGAATTGCCTAGGGTGAAACTGCGAAGACTAATCGAATAGTAAGACAAGTTTTGACCGATCGCCCTAGGCAAGCTTGTATGAAGAAAGGGACCCTTAGGGTCATATGGAAATTCATGAAAAATCGGCTAAGTCCCAAAATTGGGATGTCAGAACTACACTAAAAAGTTACCACATCAAGCAAGGCAAAGTACCTAGGTGAACCCTAGGAAGAAACACGGACCAAGTCAGATGGCCTAAGTCAAGAGTATAAGTGACCTAGGCAAAGTTGTATGGCGCTGAGGACCCTGAAAAATCGGGTTAGTGTAGTTAAGACAGGGGAGGTTTCAGGGTCGGCCAGACCTCCTTATTTCGGGTTTTGGCCTCCTCAAGAAGACAGACCTAGGCGAATTGCCTAGGGTGAAACTGCGAAGACCAATCGAATAGTAAGACAAGTTTTGACCGATCGCCCTAGGCAAGCTTGTATGAAGAAAGGGACCCTATGGGTCATATGGAAATTCATGAAAAATCGGCTAAGTCCCAAAATTGGGATGTCAGAACTACACTATAAAGTTACCACATTAGCAAGGCAGACTTGTATGAAGAACGGGACCCAGGTGAAAGTAGCAAATATCCCAAACCGAACATGTATATTATACACACAAGAGTACGAACATAAAGGAACACGGACCAAGCGTGCCGAGAGAATCGGTACTATAGAGCCCTCGTGGTTCTACACAAAGACTTTATGTTAGGGGTTCAAGCCCCATAGTACTCAAACGGTGACAGTAGCAAATATCCCAAACCGAACATGAATATTATACACACAAGAGTACGAACATAAAGGAACACGGACCAAGCGTGCCGAGAGAATCGGTACTATAGAGCCCTCGTGGTTCTACACAAAGACTTTATGTTAGGGGTTCAAGCCCCATAGTACTCAAACGGTGACAGTAGCAAATATCCAAAAACGAACTGGAATTTACATTCTGTTGGTCATGCGGTCGTCCAAAGGGGTCTAGTATCCTGGGATGACAAGCATCACGGGCACAGTCTCGTATCAAAACAGTCGAAGAGGCCCGCGAAAGCTTGCTTTCCATGGCTATGCGATGCACAAATTGAGTTTCTCCGTAGTTATACACAGCGCACAGGTGAAAGTAGCAAATATCCCAAATCGAACATGAATTTTATACACACAAGAGTACAAACATAAAGGAACACGGACCAAGCGTACCGAGAGAATCGGTACTAGAGCCCTTGTGGTTCTACATTGAGAGCCCTCGTGGTTCTACATAGATACTTTATGTTAGGGGTTCCAACCCCATAGTACTAGAACGGTGGAAGTAGCAAATAAACCGAACGTGGAATTTACTTTCTGATGGTCATGCGGTCGTCCAAAGGGGTCTAGTATCCTGGGATGACAAGCATCACGGGCACAGCTCGTATCAAAACAGTCGAAGAGGCCCGCGAAAGCTTGCTTTCCATGGCTATGCGATGCACAAATTGAGTTTACTCACCGTAGTATAAAACGAACGAACCGAACCTATCCGAGTAGGGATAATGGGCGCAGTAACATACTTCTGTGACCCAGCGAGAGTTGAACGAGGTGACATGAACTGTCAGTGGCTTATATCAGATGGGATACATACATGAGATTGCTTTCAAATCTACACTCGAAAACCTAACCAAGTAAAAGCGAACGTGGGGAGGATTCGAAACTGGTAACGAAATCTTAAGCTGGAAAGAGTCATCACTATGGATACATATTATGCGAAACCAATCAAGTGCTCATTACTGATCCAAAACCGAAGAGCACTAGTGAACACCTTAATCTCACCCTAGTTCACATCCAAGTGATCGACCACGTGTGTGAAGCAAAGACCAATCGAATTCCTCAATGGACCGAACACTATGAACAAATGGCCAAAAACGTTATAACTATCCAAACATACTACTATCTAGCGAAAGTCATCACGATGGAACCATACCATGATCTTTAACCTATAGCGCTCACCATATTCCTACCCAGAGTGCAAGTGAACAGATTGCCCACCCTTACCCAGTTCACAACCACGTGATCGACTAACATACCGAGGTTACCACAAGTCAAAGTTATACGTTTACAAGCGCAAGACCAATCGAAAACCCCGAAAGCAATCTCGACCCAAAATGTATTATCCGTGAGTGTAGTCGAGTCTCGTACTCGTCATCTGTAATCGTCGGATAGAATATCCAGTACACGGTTGTCTTTCCAAATGAAATCTACATACAGAACTCGCTCTTGGCAAATGGGTGGCAATGGCGCAATCAGGAGCGAGTTCCCGTCCGGGTGCCAAGTGATTGGCAAATGTCTGGTGGAAAGCAACCATATATTGATTTGTCTGTTAGTGTACTGGGTGTTTGAGGTATGTAGTATCCACGCTTGGTTGGGTGTGTCAGAGGACCATGGATGCGTTCACAACCCCAATTGGGGTACATCGGGAATGATTTTGTGGAACCGATGTGCCCGGCACACACTAAGTTTTGTTGCAAGTTAATAGTGTGCCATGTCGGGGGGGGTTGTGATTAAACTCTGGTGAATTGCGTACTGTGGTGATTGGGGTATGAAAGCCCCGCAGTTGCAATGATCGGACGCGCCTAGCGTGTCCTTTAGTTGATGGTAGGGAAATGAAGGCCCTTGTCAGCTCACCTAAGTATTCATGGAAGTTTGGCATAAGGTCGCTGTGGTAGGGGTATGAAGGCCCCGTCAGCGCATGCACAATCGGGCGCACGTGCGCTTAGCGGAGTCGAATGCCGCTCAAGTGCCTGTCCGGTGCATCGGGTGTGTGTGATACGAGGGCAATGAGGTTCGCACGGGGGCTCGCCTCCCGTGTGCTACCGGACTTGACAACATATAGAACGTGGTGTTTGCTCCTCCGGGTGCAATGGGACAATGAACATTCGAACGCAAAGTCGGAATTCTGGTTGATCCTACCAGTAATATACGCTCGTCTCAAAGGTTAAGCCATGCATGTCTAAGTACAAACAGATTTAATGTGAAACCGCATAAGGCTCAGTATAACAGCTATAATTTACGAGATCATCAACCTAGTTACTTGGATAACTGTGGAAAATCTAGAGCTAATACATGCAACATGCCAGGACCCTCGCGGGAACTGGTGCACTTATTAGTCAAACCAATCGCGGGTTCTCCGTGTCATTGAGTTGAAGTCTGGATAATGATGCTGATCGTATGGTCTCGCACCGACGACAGATCTCGCAAATATCTGCCCTATCAACTATGGATGGTAGTATAGAGGACTACCATGGTTGCAACGGGTAACGGGGAATCAGGGTTCGATTCCGGAGAGGGAGCCTGAGAAATGGCTACCACATCCAAGGAAGGCAGCAGGCGCGTAAATTACCCAATCCCGGGACGGGGAGGTAGTGACGAGAAATAACAATATGAAACTCTTTAATGATGTTTCATAATTGGAATGAGTAGAGCATAAATCCTTCTACGAGGATCAAGTGGAGGGCAAGTCTGGTGCCAGCAGCCGCGGTAATTCCAGCTCCACTAGCGTATATTAAAATTGTTGCGGTTAAAACGTTCGAAGTTGATACTTGTCCAACACAGTCCGGCTCCGCCGACCCGGTCAACCCGTGGTCGGTGGGCCAAGTCGGAATCTGGTTGCGACTCAATGGTGTGGTAGGGCACCAAGTCTGTGTCATGGTGTGCCCTTCAACGGGTGCAAGTGTAACATAGAGCTCGACCGCTCACGTTTACCTTGAACAAATTAGAGTGCTTAAAGCAGGGTGCCCAAACGCCCTAGAATAATCTTGCATGGAATAATGGAATACGACCTTGGTCTAATCTTTCATTGGTTTGTACTCAGACCGGAGGTAATGATTAACAGAAGTAGTTGGGGACACTAGTATTACGGCGCGAGAGGTGAAATTCGTAGACCGTCGTAAGACTAACTAAAGCGAAGGCATTTGTCAAGGATGCTTTCTTTAATCAAGAACGAAAGTTAGAGGATCGAAGGCGATTAGATACCGCCCTAGTTCTAACCGTAAACGATGCCAACTAGCAATTGGGAGACGCTACAACCAGGTGCTCTCAGTAGCTTCCGGGAAACCAAAGTCAGGTTCCGGGGGAAGTATGGTTGCAAAGTTGAAACTTAAAGGAATTGACGGAAGGGCACCACAATGAAATGGAGCTTGCGGTTAAATTTGACTCAACACGGGAAAACTTACCAGGTCCGAACTTATGGAGGTGAGACAGATTAATAGCTCTTTCTCAAATTTAAGGGTAGTGGTGCATGGCCGTTCTTAGTTCGTGGATTGATTTGTCTGGTTAATTCCGATAACGAACGTGACTCACATATGCTAACTAGAACGCAGTCAGCGTTAATGCGTCGATGCCGATTGGAACGGGTTAGGACCTTTCGGTGGAGTATGACCTGACACCTTCGCTGTTCGTGTGCGCAAGTGCACTTACGGTACGCTGCTTAGCAGGACAATTTGTGTTTAGCAAAATGAGATCGAGCGATAACAGGTCCGTGATGCCCTTAGATGTTCTGGGCTACACGCGTGCTACAATGTGGGTAGCAGCGTGTCTCCTATTCCGAGAGGAACGGGAAATCACTCAAATACTCACTTAGTAGGGATTATGGATTGCAATGGTCCATATGAACTCGGAACTTCTAGTAAGTGCTGGTCATCAGCCAGCGTTGAATACGTCCCTGCCCTTTGTACACACCGCCCGTCGCTACTACCGATGGATTATTTAGTGAGGTCTTTGGAGATGATCGTTCGCTGGATCCTCGTGAACCGCGTCTGCTTTATCGAAGTTGACCGAACTTGATGATTTAGAGGAAGTAAAAGTCGTAACAAGGTTTCCGTAGGTGAACCTGCGGAAGGATCATTAGTGGCCAAGTGATCCTTCCAGAAGTCCGAACCTGCGGGTTGAGACTTCGGCACAAGTTGCCATATGATAATTGACGAAACACTATAGAAGTCCGAACCTGCGGGTTGAGACTTCGGCACAAGTTGCCATATGATAATTGACGAAACACTATAGAAGTCCGAACCTGCGGGTTGAGACTTAGGCACAAGTTGCCTTATACATGACTTTGAACAAATACACAAGTCCGAACCTGCGGGTTGAGACTTAGGCACAAGTTGCCTTATACATGACTTCGAACAAACACACAAGTCCGAACCTGCGGGTTGAGACTTAGGCACAAGTTGCCATATGAAAGTTGACGAAACACTAACAAGTCCGAACCTGCGGGTTGAGACTTAGGCACACGTTGCCTTATACATGACTTCGAACAAATACACAAGTCCGAACTTGCGGGTTGAGACTTAGGCACAAGTTGCCTTATACATACATTGGCCAAATAAACAGAAGTCCGAACCTGCGGGTTGAGACTTAGGCACAAGTTGCCATATTATATTCGATCAAACACTAAGTAGTCCGATCCTGCGGGTTGAGACTCAAGACCGTAACAAGATGTCACTATACAAGTCCGAACCTAAGGGTTGAGACTTAATGCGATCTAGATACCAAGTTGACATCCAATACCTGTTGAGCAAAACCAAAGATTCCCTGTTCTCGAATGATTACACTATATAACAGGGAATCATGAAGAAATCAAGCAAGCGTGAAACAAAGTCATCACTTGGGCATGCTCGATAGCCAACCACATGACCTTAACCTAAGAGAGCATGCAAACCACATGATACCTATAAACGATTAACCCGCCCTAGTTCAATCGTTCACCAAGTGATGACTTCAGTATGGCTAAGAGAAAAACTTTTAAATGGGAAAAACTCTAAGTCCGAACCTCCGGGTTGAGACTTCCGCGTCGGAGGTGGGCGCACCTCCTATCCGAAAGATGGTGAATCAGGGGTGTTCGATCAGCAATGGTCGGATGCCCCGTCGTAGTCCAACTATGACAATCAAAGTCAAGACCTCCGGGTTGAGACTTTCCGCGAGTACAAGCATAAAGGAACACGGACCAAGCCGTACCGAGAGAATCGGTACTAGAGCCCTCGTGGTTCTACATTGAGAGAGCCCTCGTGGTTCTCATTAGGGGCTTTATGCAAGTCGTACTCAATACTGTGGTGTGAAGTATAAAGTAGTCCTCGCCTGGTCCACGCTGCTTCGGCGGTCCTGGGTAAGATAGTTAATTCTAGCTTGCCCTATAGTGGAATGAGGACACTTAATGCTTCGTCTTTTAGCGGCGGCTAGACTCCTCCTCACGGGGAACGAGTTGACGCACACAGCGGCGGCTTACGCACTATGGCAATCATGGATGCCTGAAGATTCCGTGAAGTTCTCCCCTGGTCCACGCTGCCTCGGCAGTCCTGGGTAAAATGGAATATTTCCAGCTTGCCCTATAGTGGAAGAGGACTATCCAACAATACAAAGTCAAGACCTCCGGGTTGAGACTTTCCGCGTCGGTGGTGTCGCGCACCGCCTATCCGAAAGATGGTGTAACAGGGGTGTTCGATCAGCAATGGTCGGATGCCCCGTCATAGTCCAACTATGACAACCAAAGTCAAGACCTCCGGGTTGAGACTTTCCGCGTCCGGAGGTACGCGTACCGCCTACCCGAAAGATGGTGTGCTTCTGGGGTATTCGATGAGTCGGATACCCCGTCGTAGTCCAACTATGACAATCAAAGTCAAGACCTCCGGGTTGAGACTTCCGCGTCCGGAGGTACGCGTACCGCCTACCCGAAAGATGGTGAATCAGGGGTGTTCGATCAGCAATGGTCGGATGCCCCGTCGTAGTCCAACTATGACAATCAAAGTCAAGACCTCCGGGTTGAGACTTCCGCGTCCGGAGGTACGCGTACCGCCTACCCGAAAGATGGTGTGCTTCTGGGGTATTCGATGAGTCGGATACCCCGTCGTAGTCCAACTATGACAATACAAAGTCAAGACCTCCGGGTTGAGACTTCCGCGTCCGGAGGTACGCGTACCGCCTACCCGAAAGATGGTGTGCTTCTGGGGTATTCGATGAGTCGGATACCCCGTCGTAGTCCAACTATGACAATCAAAGTCAAGACCTCCGGGTTGAGACTTTCTAAGAGTACAAGCATAAAGGAACACGGACCAAGCCGTACCGAGAGAATCGGTACTAGAGCCCTTGTGGTTCTACATTGAGAGAGCCCTCGTGGTTCTCATTAGGGGCTTTATGCAAGAAGTACTCAATACTGTGGTGTGAAGTATAAAGTATAGAGTCCTCCACTGGTCCACGCTGCTCCGGCGGTCCTGGGTAAGATAGTTCATTCTAGCTTGCCCTATGTGGAAGAGGACTCAATACCCTACCTGTTGAGCTTGAAACAAAGTCATCACTTGGGCATGCTCATATTGCCATACACAATTACATTATATTCGAATGAGCATGCAAGCGACCCTATATAGACCGAACCAAAACGATAGATACCGCCGTAGTTCACCCCCACCAAGTGATGACTTCAGTATGGCTAGTGTGTGAAGTATAAAGTATAGTCCTCCCCTGGTCCACACTGCTTCGGCGGTCCTGGGTAAGATAGTTAGTTCAAGCTTGCCCTATGTGGAAGAGGACACCATACTTAATACTGTGGTGTAATGAACAAAGTATAGTCCTCCACTGGTCCACGCTGCTTCGGCGGTCCTGGGTAAGATAGTTAGTTCTAGCTTGCCCTATGTGGAAGAGGGCATACAAGACAAAGTATAGTTCTCCCCTGGTCCACGCTGCTTCGGCGGTCCTGGGTAAGATAGTTAATTCTAGCTTGCCCTATGTGGAAGAGAGCATACATGAACCAAGAACGAAGGTTATGATCGAGGAATGATTCGACAACTAACCGATGGTATGAAATGTGAAGAATTCAAGCAAGCACACAATCAAGTCATCACTTGGGCATGCTCGATAGCCAACCCTATGACATTAACCTAGTAGAGCATGCGAAAACCAATATATATGTAAACGATGCCCCTCCCTAGTTCAGCGCTTCAACCAAGTGATGACTTCAGGCAAAATGATGACCTAGGCAGTTTGCCTAGGTGTAGCTTCTTGAGGAGGTCAAAACCCAAAATAAGGAGGTCGCACGCCCCTCCGGGGGTGGGTGGTAGTGATACATCTCCTTCGGACCCGGCTGGCACTTCATTCTAGCTTGCCCTATGTGGAAGAGGGCACATTACTCAATACTGTGGTGTTATGAACAAAGTATAGTCCTCCACTGGTCCACGCTGCTTCGGCGGTCCTGGGTAAGATAGTTAGTTCTAGCTTGCCCTATGTGGAAGAGGGCATACAAGACAAAGTATAGTTCTCCCCTGGTCCACGCTGCTTCGGCGGTCCTGGGTAAGATAGTTAATTCTAGCTTGCCCTATGTGGAAGAGAGCATACATGAACCAAGAACGAAGGTTATGATCGAGGAATGATTCGACAACTAACCGATGGTATGAAATGTGAAGAATTCAAGCAAGCACACAATCAAGTCATCACTTGGGCATGCTCGATAGCCAACCTCATGACATTAACCTAGTAGAGCATGCGAAAACCAATATATATGTAAACGATGCCTCCCTAGTTCAGCGCTTCAACCAAGTGATGACTTCAGAATGGCTAAATCAAATCGGTTCAAACCATACCATCGGTATCCTATTGAAACACACAAGTCGATATCAAACCTCATGATTGTGTAGTCCTCCACTGGTCCACGCCGCTTCGGCCGTCCTGGGTAAAATGGAACATTCCAGCTTGCCCTATGTGGAAGAGGGCACATTACTCAATACTGTGGTGTGAAGTATAAAGTTCAGTTCTCCCCTGGTCCACGCTGCTTCGGCGGTCCTGGGTAAGATAGTTCATTCTAGCTTGCCCTATGTGGAAGAGGACACTTCATACTTCGTCTCTAAGCGGCGGCTTGACTCCTCCCTACGGGGAACGGGTTTACGCGCACAGCGGCGGCTTACGCACTATGGCAGTCATGGATGCCTTACGTTTCTATGAAAAGTGTGTTCCTCCCCTGGTCCACGCTGCTTCGGCAGTCCTGGGTAAGATAGTTAGTTCTAGCTTGCCCTATGTGGAAGAGGACACGTAGACTTACTGTGGTGTGAAGTATAAAGTTCAGTTCTCCCCTGGTCCACGCCGCTTCGGCCGTCCTGGGTAAAATGGATTCATCCAGCTTGCCCTATGTGGAATGAGGACACTTTATGCTTCGTCTCTAAGCGGCGGCTTGCTCCTCCCTACGGGGAACGGGTATACGCGCACAGCGGCGGCTTACGTTATGGCAGTCATGGATGCCTTACGTTTCCATGAAAAGTGTGTTCCTCCCCTGGTCCACGCTGCTTCGGCAGTCCTGGGTAAGATAGTTAGTTCTAGCTTGCCCTATGTGGAAGAGGACACGTAGACTTACTGTGGTGTGAAGTATAAGGTTCAGTTCTCCCCTGGTCCACGCCGCTTCGGCCGTCCTGGGTAAAATGGATTCATCCAGCTTGCCCTATGTGGAATGAGGACACTTTATGCTTCGTCTCTAAGCGGCGGCTTGCTCCTCCCTACGGGGAACGGGTATACGCGCACAGCGGCGGCTTACGCAAGTTAGTCACCCTCGGCAGTGGATCACTCGGCTCATGGATCGATGAAGACCGCAGCTAACTGCGCGTCATAATGTGAACTGCAGGACACATGAACATTGATAAGTTGAACGCATATTGCACGTCGTGGGAACCTACCATGATGTACAGATGACTGAGCGCTTATATTTGAGAAATGTATCGCATACATTTAACTACGCCGTGACACCCGTCACGAGACGTGCACCATGATGTTAACTAGGGTCGCGACGACCCGCTAGCATTAAAGAACCCGTGGTTTACAATATACTGGCATTGGAATTCGAAGTATTTAGAGCGTCCGTGTTCCCGCGTGAGGCGGAAGTACGAGGAGAAGGCGTGCTTGTGGTGTCTGTGGTGGTGTTTACTGATGTCTAGCTTCAGCTTATTTATTTATTTAAATAGAAGCGAAGATGTCAAAGTAGCGTCGAAGCAGCAGCGGTAGCACAAATGATTCAAGTATGGAAGTTGACCAAAGGAACACAAACAAACTAGCGTATGGGCAATGGAAGGTATCAGTGAGTTAAACCACACGCGGGCTAACAGCCCGTTAACCGAGTCCAACGGTACATATTGGACATTGAAACAAAGTAGTCGCAAGCCAGATGTGACGATAACAACCGCAAGGTACATAAGCCTCAGTTCATGTGTGACAACCCCCTGAATTTAAGCATATTAATAAGGGGAGGAAAAGAAACCAACCGGGATTCCCTGAGTAGCTGCGAGCGAAACGGGAGAAGCTCAGCACGTAGGGGTGGCGGCCTGTCCGTCTATCCGATTCCGTGTACTGGTGCGTCTCACTATCCGTCATCTTAGCGCTTTTCAAGTCCAACTTGAATGTGGCTCAGAACCCATAGAGGGTGATAGGCCCGTAGAACAGCGCCCGTTGGATGATGGACCGAGCGTACCATGGAGTCGTGTTGCTTGATAGTGCAGCACTAAGTGGGAGGTAAACTCCTTCTAAAGCTAAATACAACCATGAGACCGATAGTAAACAAGTACCGTGAGGGAAAGTTGAAAAGCACTCTGAATAGAGAGTCAAATAGTACGTGAAACTGCCGAGGGTGTGAAGCTCGTTGAACTCAATTATCCATAGGGCCATGACGCCCTCACCTGGACTGTCAGCAGAACCCTTTCTGGACTGACCCGACCCTTGTGAGTTGTCATGGTCCGCGTGTGGACATCGTGATCCATTACGAAATGTTAGCGGTGACTCCGGTTGCCGCGAGCATGTCTGACACTAGGTCCCAAGAAACTGCTGTCGACCCTCTACGTACCTTCAATGGTGACGATGGGCTATCGGAACCCACGGGTAACCGGTTTTCGGCTAAGTTCAGGTGTGCCGTTGGACGCGTGATGGGCTTGAACGAACTAGAGTGGCTGGAAGCGCATGTTTGGGCATGTAACTGGGCGCGAGCCCGGGGCGACCAGTGCTCCTGATCGGCGATGCATTAACTAATTGAGGTACCTACGGGACCCGTCTTGAAACACGGACCAAGAAGTCTATCTTGCGCGCAAGTCAATGGGAAGTAGCAAACCCAAAGGCGAAGACAAAGCAACTGGCTAGTGTGCGGGATTACGGGTGCACCACAGTCCGCAAGGATTGGCTAGCTGTGCACCCCTCCATCCCCGGGTGTTTGCCCGAAGTCCTGATGGTCGTAGAAGCCGGACCCTCCGGGGGCTGGTGGTGGACCGTCGGGTACCGACGGAACATACCGTGAGCGCGTAGGATGTGACCCGAAAGATGGTGAACTATGCCTGATCAGGTCGAAGTCAGGGGAAACCCTGATGGAGGACCGAAGCAATTCTGACGTGCAAATCGATTGTCAGAGTTGGGCATAGGGGCGAAAGACCAATCGAACCATCTAGTAGCTGGTTCCCTCCGAAGTTTCCCTCAGGATAGCTGGTACACGTAACATTTCGAACCTTATTCTTATCTGGTAAAGCGAATGATTAGAGGCCTTAGGTTCGAAATGATCTTAACCTATTCTCAAACTATAAATGGGTAAGGTAGTGGGCAGCATGCTCGAATGATGCTGCCCTCAAAGCGATTGAAAGCAAATAGTGCCTCCGGGTGCTAGCTAGATATCGGTTTTTCTTAGAATTTATGAAAAATCGACTAAGTCCGCGATGCCTTTAAGTAGGGATGCTGTATTGAGATTGGAGATGTAGGAGATCAAGATTCATCTCCATGCAGCATCTCATTCATATCGCAGCATCCTAACATATGTTTTTCTTAGAATTTATGAAAAATCTACTCAGTCCGAGATGCCTTTAAGAAGGGATGCTGTATTGAGATGGGAGATTAAGAAGATCAAGTTTTATCTCTATGCAGCATCCCATTCATCTCGCAGCTTCCTAACATATGTTTTTCTTAGAATTTATGAAAAATCGACTAAGTCCGAGATGCCTTTAAGTCGGGATGCTGTATTGAGATGGGAGATTAAGAAGATCAAGTTTTATCTCTATGCAGCATCATATTCATCTCGCAGCATCCTAACATATGTTTTTCTTAGAATTTATGAAAAATCGACTAAGTCCGAGATTTCTTTAAGTAGGGATGCTGTAATAAGATGGGAGATGAAGAAGATCAAGATTCATCTCAATGCAGCATCCCATTCATCTCCTAGCATCCTAACATATGAATTTCTTAGAATTTATGAAAAATCGACTAAGTCCGAGATGCCTTTAAGTAGGGATGCTGTATTAAGATGGGAGATGAAGAAGATCAAGATTCATCTCCATGCAGCATCCCATTCATCTCGCAGCATCCTAACATATGTTTTTCTTAGAATTTATGAAAAATCGACTAAGTCCGAGATGCCTTTAAGTAGGGATGCTGTTTTGAGATGGGAGATGAAGAAGATCAAGATTCATCTCCATGCAGCATCCCATTCATCTCGCAGCATCCTAACATATGTTTTTCTTAGAATTTATGAAAAATCGACTAAGTCCGAGATGCCTTTAAGTAGGGATGCTGTATTAAGATGGGAGATGAAGAAGATCAAGATTCATCTCCATGCAGCATCTCATTCATCTCGCAGCATTCTAACATATGTTTTTCTTAGAATTTATGAAAAATCGACTAAGTCCGAGATGCCTTTAAGTAGGGATGCTGTATTAAGATGGGAGATGAAGAAGATCAAGATTCATCTCCATGCAGCATCTCATTCATCTCGCAGCATTCTAACATATGTTTTTCTTAGAATTTATGGAAAATCGACTAAGTCCGAGATGCCTTTAAGTAGGGATGCTGTATTAAGATGGGAGATGAAAAAGATCAAGATTCATCTCCATGCAGCATCTCATTCATCTCGCAGCATCCTAACATATGTTTTTCTTGGAATTTATAAAATCGACTAAGTCCGAGATGCCTTTAAGTAGGGATGCTGTATTAAGATGGGAGATGAAGAAGATCAAGATTCATCTCCATGCAGCATCCCATTCATCTCGCAGCATCCTAACATATGTTTTTCTTAGAATTTATGAAAAATCGACTAAGTCCGAGATGCCTTTAAGTAGGGATGCTGTTTTGAGATGGGAGATGAAGAAGATCAAGATTCATCTCCATGCAGCATCCCATTCATCTCGCAGCATCCTAACATAGGTTTTTCTAAGAATTTATGAAAAATCGACTAAGTCCGAGATGCCTTTAAGTAGGGATGCTGTATTGAGATGGGAGATGAAGAAGATCAAGATTCATCTCCATGCAGCATCCCATTCATCTCGCAGCATCCTAACATATGTTTTTCTAAGAATTTATGAAAAATCGACTAAGTCCGAGCTGCCTTTAAGTAAGGATGCTGTATTAAGATGGGAGATGAAGAAGATCAAGATTCATCTCCATGCAGCATCCCATTCATCTCGCAGCATCCTAACATATGAATTTCTTAGATTTTATGAAAAATCGACTAAGTCCGAGAAGCCTTTAAGTAGGGATGCTGTATTGAGATGGGAGATGAAGAAGATTAAGATTCATCTCCATGCAGCATCCCATTCATCTCGCAGCATCCTAACATATGTTTTTCTTGGAATTTATAAAAAATCGACTAAGTCCGAGATGCCTTTAAGTAGGGATGCTGTATTAAGATGGGAGATGAAGAAGATCAAGATTCATCTCCATGCAGCATCCCATTCATCTCGCAGCATCCTAACATATGAATTTCTTAGAATTTATGAAAAATCGACTAAGTCCGAGATGCCTTTAAGTAGGGATGCTGTATTAAGATGGGAGATGAAGAAGATCAAGATTCATCTCTATTCAGCATCCCATTCATCTCGCAGCATCCTAACATATGAATTTCTTAGATTTTATGAAAAATCGACTAAGTCCGAGAAGCCTTTAAGTAGGGATGCTGTATTGAGATGGGAGATGAAGAAGATCAAGATTCATCTCCATGCAGCATCTCATCCATCTCGCAGCATCCTAACATATGAATTTCTTAGAATTTATGAAAAATCGACTAAGTCCGAGATGCCTTTAAGTAGGGATGCTGTATTAAGATGGGAGATGAAGAAGATCAAGATTCATCTCCATGCAGCATCCCATTCATCTCCCAGCATCCTAACATATGTTTTTTTAAGAATTTATGAAAAATCGACTAAGTCCGAGATGCCTTTAAGTAGGGATGCTGTATTGAGATGGGAGATGAAGAAGATGCTGCATAGAGATGAATCTTGATCTTCTTCATCTCCATACAGCATCCCATTCATCTCGCAGCATCCTAACATATGAATTTCTTAGAATTTATTAAAAATCGACTAAGTCCGAGATGCCTTTAAGAAGGGATGCTGTATTGAGATGGAAGATGAAGAAGATCAAGATTCATCTCCATGCAGCATCCCATTCATCTCGCAGCATCCTAACATATGTTTTTCTAAGAATTTATGAAAAATCGACTAAGTCCGAGATGCCTTTAAGTAGGGATGCTGTATTAAGATGGGAGATGAAGAAGATCAAGATTCATCTCCATGCAGCATCCCATTCATCTCGCAGCATCCCAACATATGTTTTTCTTAGAATTTATGAAAAATCGTCTTAGTCCGAGATGCCCTTAAGTAGGGATGCTGTATTAAGATGGGAGATGAAGAAGATCAAGATTCATATCCATGCAGCATCCCATTCATCTCGCAGCATCCTTACATATGATTTTCTTAGAATTTATGAAAAATCGACTAAGTCCGAGATGCCTTTAAGTAGGGATGCTGTATCAAGATGGGAGATGAAGAAGATCAAGATTCATCTCCATGCAGCATCCCATTCATCTCGCAGCATCCTAACATATGAATTTCTTAGAATTTATTAAAAATCGACTAAGTCCGAGATGCCTTTAAGTAGGGATGCTGTATTAAGACGGGAGATGAAGAAGATCAAGATTCATCTCCATGCAGCATCCCATTCATCTCGCAGCATCCTAACATATGTTTTTCTTAGAATTTATGAAAAATCGACTAAGTCCCAGATGCCTTTAAGTAGGGATGCTGTATTGAGATTGGAGATGAAGAAGATCAAGATTCATCTCCATGCAGCATCCCACTCATCTCGCAGCATCCTAACATATGAATTTCTTAGAATTTATGAAAAATCGACTTAGTCCGAGATGCCTTTAAGTAGGGATGCTGTATTGAGATGGGAGATGAAGAAGATCATGATTCAACTCCTTGCAACATCCCATTCATCTCGCAGCATCCTAACATATGAATTTCTATGAATTTATGAAAAATCGACTAAGTCCCAGATGCCCTTAAGTAGGGATGCTGTATTAAGATGGGAGATGAAGAAGATCAAGATTCATCTCCATGCAGCATCCCATTAATCTTGCAGCATCCCAACATATGAATTTCTTAGAATTTATGAAAAATCGACTAAGTCCGAGATGGCTTTAAGTAGGGATGCTGTATTGAGATGAGAGATGTAGGAGATCAAGATTCATCTCCATGCAGCATCCAATTCATCTCGCAGCATCCTAACATATGTTTTTCTTAGAATTTATGGAAAATCGACTAAGTCCGAGATGCCTTTAAGAAGGGATGCTGTATTAAGATGGGAGATGAAGAAGATCAAGATTCATCTCCATGCAGCATCCCATTTATCTCGCAGCATCCTAACATATGAATTTCTTAGAATTTTTGAAAAATCGACTAAGTCCCAGATGCCTTTAAGTAGGGATGCTGTATTAGGATGGGAGATGTAGGAGATCAAGATTCATCTCCATGCAGCATCCCATTCATCTCGCAGCATCCTAACATATGTTTTTCTTAGAATTTATGAAAAATCGACTAAGTCCGAGGTGCCCTTAAGTAGGGATGCTGTATTAAAATGGGAGATGAAGAAGATCAAGATTCTTCTCCATGCAGCATCCCATTCATCTCGCAGCACCCTAACATATGTTTTTCTTAGAATTTATGAAAAATCGACTAAGTCCGAGATGCCTTTAAGAAGGGATGCTGTATTAAGATGGGAGATGAAGAAGATCAAGATTCATCTCCATGCAGCATCCCATTCATCTCGCAGCATCCTTACATATGATTTTCTTAGAATTTATGAAAAATCGACTAAGTCCGAGATGCCTTTAAGAAGGGATGCTGTATTAAGATGGGAGATGAAGAAGATCAAGATTCATCTCCATGCAGCATCCCATTCATCTCTCAGCATCCAAACATATGTTTTTCTTGGAATTTATTAAAAATCGACTAAGTCCGAGATGCCTCTAAGTAGGGATGCTGTATTAAAATGGGAGATGAAGAAGATCAAGATTCTTCTCCATGCAGCATCCCATTCATCTCGCAGCACCCTAACATATGTTTTTCTTAGAATTTATGAAAAATCGACTAAGTCCGAGATGCCCTTAAGTAGGGATGCTGTATTGAGATGGGAGATGAAGAAGATCAAGATTCATCTCCATGCAGCATCCCATTCATCTCGCAGCATCCTAACATATGTTTTTCTCAGAATTTATGAAAAATCGACTAAGTCCGAGATGCCTTTAAGTAGGGATGCTGTATTAAGATGGGAGATGTAAGAGATCAAGATTCATCTCCATGCAGCATCCCATTCATCTCGCAGCATCCTAACATATGAATTTCTATGAATTTATGAAAAATCGACTAAGTCCGAGATGCCTTTAAGTAGGGATGCTGTATTGAGATGGGAGATGTAGGAGATCAAGATTCATCTCCATGCAGCATCCCATTTATCTCCCAGCATCCTAACATATGAATTTCTTAGAATTTATGAAAAATCGACTAAGTCCGAGATGCCTTTAAGTAGGGATGCTGTATTGAGACGGGAGATGTAGGAGATCAATATTCATCTGCATGCAGCATCCCATTCATCTCGCAGCATCCTAACATATGAATTTCTATGAATTTATGAAAAATCGACTAAGTCCGAGATGCCTTTAAGTAGGGATGCTGTATTGAGATGGGAGAAGCAGAAGATCATGATTCATCTCCATGCAGCATCCCATTCATCTCGCAGCATCCTAACATATGTTTTTGTAAGAATTTATGAAAAATCGACTTAGTCCGAGATGCCTTTAAGTAGGGATGCTGTATTAAGATGGGAGATGAAGAAGATCAAGATTCATCTCCATGCAGCATTCCATTCATCTCGCAGCATCCTAACATATGTTTTTCTTAGAATTTATGAAAAATCGACTAAGTCCGAGATTCCTTTAAGAAGGGATGCTGCATTAAGATGGGAGATGAAGAAGATCAAGATTCATCTCCATGCAGCATCCCATTCATCTCCCAGAATCCTAACATATGTTTTTCTTAGATTTTATGAAAAATCGGCTAAGTCCGAGATGCCTTTAAGTAGGGATGCTGTATTGAGATGGGAGATGTAGGAGATCAAGATTCATCTCCATGCAGCATCCCATTTATCTCCCAGCATCCTTACATATGAATTTCTATGAATTTATGAAAAATCGACTTAGTCCGAGATGCTTTTAAGTAGGGATGCTGTATTAAGATGGGAGATGATGAAGATCAAGATTCATCTCCATGCAGCATCCCATTCATCTCGCAGCATCCTAACATATGAATTTCTTAGAATTTATGAAAAATCGACTAAGTCCGAGATGCCTTTTAGTAGGGATGCTGTATTTAGATGGGAGATGAAGAAGATCAAGATTCATCTCCATGCAGCATCCCATTCATCTCGCAGCATCCTAACATATGAATTTCTTAGAATTTATGAAAAATCGACTAAGTCCGAGATGCCTTAAAGTAGGGATGCTGTATTGAGATGGGAGATGTAGGAGATCAAGATACATCTCCATGCAACATCCCATTCATCTCGCAGCATCCTAACATATGTTTTTTTTAGAATTTATGAAAAATCGACTAAGTCCGAGATGCCCTTAAGTAGGGATGCTGTATTAAGATGGAGATCAAGATTCATCTCCATGCAGCATCCCATTCATCTCCCAGCATCCTAACATATGTTTTTTTTTAGAATTTATGAAAAATCGACTAAGTCCGAGATGCCTTTAAGTAGGGATGCTGTATTGAGATGAGAGATGTAGGAGATCAAGATTCATCTCCATGCAGCATCCCATTCATCTCGCAGCATCCTAACATATGAATTTCTATGAATTTATGAAAAATCGACTAAGTCCGAGATGGCTTTAAGTAGGGATGCTGTATTGAGATGAGAGATGTAGGAGATCAAGATTCATCTCCATGCAGCATCCCATTCATCTCGCAGCATCCTAACATATGAATTTCTATGAATTTATGAAAAATCGACTAAGTCCGAGATGCCTTCAAGTAGGGATGCTGTATTAAGATGGGAGATGAAGAAGATCAAGATTCATCTCCATGCAGCATCCCATTCATCTCCCAGCATCCTTACATATGAATTTCTTAGAATTTATGAAAAATCGACTAAGTCCGAGATGGCTTTAAGTAGGGATGCTGTATTAAGATGGGAGATGTAGGAGATCAAAGGAATCGACTAAGTCCGAGATGGCTTTAAGTAGGGATGCTGTATTAAGATGGGAGATGTAGGAGATCAAGATTCATCTCCATGCAGCATCCCATTCATCTCCCAGCATCCTAACATATGAATTTCTATGAATTTATGAAAAATCGACTAAGTCCGAGATGCCTTTAAGTAGGGATGCTGTATTGAGATGAGAGATGTAGGAGATCAAGATTCATCTCCATGCAGCATCCTATTCATCTCGCAGCATCCTTACATATGAATTTCTTAGAATTTATGAAAAATCGACTAAGTCCGAGATGCCTTTAAGTAGGGATGCTGTATTGAGATGGGAGATGTAGGAGATCAAAGGAATCGACTAAGTCCGAGATGGCTTTAAGTAGGGATGCTGTATTAAGATGGGAGATGTAGGAGATCAAGATTCATCTCCATGCAGCATCCCATTCATCTCCCAGCATCCTAACATATGAATTTCTATGAATTTATGAAAAATCGACTAAGTCCGATAGGCCTTTAAGTAGGGATGCTGTATTAGGATGGGAGATGAAGAAGTTCAAGATTCATCTCCATGCAGCATCTCATTCATATCGCAGCATCCTAACATATGAATTTCTTAGAATTTATGAAAAATCGACTAAGTCCGAGATGCCTTCAAGTAGGGATGCTGTATTGAGATGGGAGATGAAGAAGATCAAGATTCATCTCCATGCAGCATCCCATTCATCTCGCAGCATCCTAACATATGTTTTTCTTAGAATTTATGAAAAATCAACTAAGTCCGAGATGCCTTTAAGTAGGGATGCTGTATTGAGATGGGAGATGAAGAAGATCAAGATTCATCTCCATGCAGCATCCCATTCATCTCGCAGCATCCTAACATATGAATTTCTTAGAATTTATGAAAAATCGACTAAGTCCGAGATGCCTTCAAGTAGGGATGCTGTATTGAGATGGGAGTTGTAGGAGATCAAGATTCATCTCCTTGCAGCATCCCATTCATCTCCCAGCATCCTAACATATGAATTTCTTAGAATTTATGAAAAATCGACTAAGTCCGAGATGCCTTTAAGTAGGGATGCTGTATTAAGATGGGAGATGAAGAAGATCAAGATTCATCTCCATGCAGCATCCCATTCATCTCGCAGCATCCTAACATATGTTTTTCTTAGAATTTATGAAAAATCGACTAAGTCCGAGATGCATTTAAGTAGGGATGCTGTATTAAGATGGGAGATGAAGAAGATCAAGATTCATCTCCATGCAGCATCCCATTCATCTCGCAGCATCCTAACATATATTTTTCTTAGAATTTATGAAAAATCGACTAAGTCCGAGATGGCTTTAAGTAAGGATGCTTAGAATTTATGAAAAATCGACTAAGTCCGAGATGCCTTTAAGTAGGGATGCTGTATTAAGATGGGAGATGTAGCAGATCAAGATTCATCTCCATGCAGCATCCCATTCATCTTGCAGCATCCTAACATATGAATTTCTTAGAATTTATGAAAAATCGACTAAGTCCGAGATGCCTTTAAGTAGGAATGCTGTATTAAGATGGGAGATGTAGCAGATCAAGATTCATCTCCATGCAGCATCCCATTCATCTTACAGCATCCTAACATATGAATTTCTTAGAATTTATGAAAAATCGACTAAGTCCGAGATGGCTTTAAGTAGGGATGCTGTATAAATATGGGAGATGAAGAAGATCAAGATTCATCTCCATGCAGCATCCCATTCATCTTGCAGCATCCTAACATATGTTTTTCTTAGAACGTATGAAAAATCGACTAAGTCCGAGATGCCTTTAAGTAGGGATGCTGTAATAAGATGGGAGATGTAGGAGATCAAGATTCATCTCCATGCAGCATCCCATTCATCTTACAGCATCCTAACATATGAATTTCTTAGAATTTATGAAAAATCGACTAAGTCCGAGATGCGTTTAAGTAGGGATGCTGTATTAAGATGGGAGATGTAGGAGATCAAGATTCATCTCCATGCAGCATCCCATTCATCTTACAGCATCCTAACATATGAATTTCTTAGAATTTATGAAAAATCGACTAAGTCCGAGATGCCTTTAAGTAGGGATGCTGTATTAAGATGGGAGATGTAGGAGATCAAGATTCATCTCCATGCAGCATCCCATTCATCTCCCAGCATCCTAACATATGAATTTCTTAGAATTCATGAAAAATCGACTAAGTCCGAGATGCCTTTAAGTAGGGATGCTGTATTAAGATGGGAGATGTAGGAGATCAAGATTCATCTCCATGCAGCATCCCATTCATCTCGCAGCATCCTAACATATGAATTTCTTAGAATTTATGAAAAATCGACTAAGTCCGAGATGCCTTTAAGTAGGGATGCTGTATTAAGATGGGAGATGTAGGAGATCAAGATTCATCTCCATGCAGCTTCCCATTCATCTTACAGCATCCTAACATATGAATTTCTTAGAATTTATGAAAAATCGACTAAGTCCGAGATGCCTTTAAGTAGGGATGCTGTATTAAGATAGGAGATGTAGGAGATCAAGATTCATCTCCATGCAGCATCCCATTCATCTTACAGCATCCTAACATATGAATTTCTTAGAATTTATGAAAAATCGACTAAGTCCGAGATGCCTTTAAGTAGGGATGCTGTATTAAGATGGGAGATGTAGCAGATCAAGATTCATCTTCATGCAGCATCCCATTCATCTCGCAGCATCCTAACATATGAATTTCTTAGAATTTATGAAAAATCGACTAAGTCCGAGATGCCTTTAAGTAGGGATGCTGTATTGAGATGGGAGATGTAGGAGATCAAGATTCATCTCCATGCAGCATCCCATACATCTCCTAGCATCCTAACATATGAATTTCTTAGAATTTATGAAAAATCGACTAAGTCCGAGATGCCTTTAAGTAGGGATGCTGTATTGAGATGGGAGATGTGAGAGATCAAGATTCATCTCCATGCAGCATCCCATACATCTCCCAGCATCCTTACATATCAATTTCTTAGAATTTATGAAAAATCGACTAAGTCCGAGATGGCTTTAAGTAGGGATGCTGTTTTGAGATGAGAGATGAAGAAGATCAAGATACATCTCCATGCAGCATCCCATTCATCTCCCAGCATCCTAACATATGTTTTTCTTAGAATTTATGAAAAATCGACTAAGTCCGAGATGCCTTTAAGTAGGGATGCTGTATTAAGATGGGAGATGAAGAAGATCAAGATTCATCTCCATGCAGCATCCCATTCATCTCGCAGCATCCTAACATATGTTTTTCTTAGAATTTATGAAAAACAGACTAATTCCGAGATGCCTTTAAGTAGGGATGCTGTATTAAGATGGGAGATGAAGAAGATCAAGATTCATCTCCATGCAGCATCCCATTCATCTCGCAGCATCCTAACATATGTTTTTCTTAGAATTTATGAAAAATCGACTAAGTCCGAGATGCCTTTAAGTAGGGATGCTGTTTTAAGATGGGAGATGAAGAAGATCAAGATTCATCTCCATGCAGCATCCCATTCATCTCGCAGCATCCTAACATATGTTTTTCTTAGAATTTATGAAAAATCGACTAAGTCCGAGATGCCTTTAAGTAGGGATGCTGTTTTAAGATGGGAGATGAAGAAGATCAAGATTCATCTCCATGCAGCATCCCATTCATCTCGCAGCATCCTAACATATGAATTTCTTAGTATTTATGAAAAATCGACTAAGTCCGAGATGCCTTTAAGTAGGGATGCTGTATTGAGATGGGAGATGAAGAAGATCAAGATTTATCTCCTTGCAGCATCCCATTCATCTCGCAGCATCCTAACATATGAATTTCTTAGAATTTATGAAAAATCGACTAAGTCCGAGATGCCTTTAAGTAGGGATGCTGTATTAAGATGGGATATGAAGAAGATCAAGATTCATCTCCATGCAGCATCTCATTCATCTCGCAGCATCCTAACATATGAATTTCTGAGAATTTATGCAAAATCGACTAAGTCCGAGATGCCTTTAAGTAGGGATGCTGTATTGAGATGGGAGATGAAGAAGATCAAGATTCATCTCCATTCAGCATCCCATTCATCTCGCAGCATCCTAACATATGTTTTTCTTAGAATTTATGAAAAATCGACTAAGTCCGAGATGCCTTTAAGTAGGGATGCTGTATCGAGATGGGAGATGTAGAAGATCAAGATTCATCTCCATGCAGCATCCCATTCATCTCGCAGCATCCTAACACATGAATTTCTTAGAATTTATGAAAAATCGACTAAGTCCGAGATGCCTTTAAGTAGGGATGCTGTATCGAGATGGGAGATGAAAAAGCTCAAGATTCATCTCCATGCAGCATCCCATTCATCTCGCAGCATCCTAACATATGAATTTCTTAGAATTTATGAAAAATCGACTAAGTCCGAGGTGCCTTTAAGTAGGGATGCTGTATTAAGACGGGAGATGAAGAAGATCAAGATTCATCTCCATTCAGCATCCCATTCATCTCCCAGAATCCTAACATTTGTTTTTCTTAGAATTTATTAAAAATCGACTAAGTCCGAGATGGCTTTAAGTAGGGATGCTGTATTGAGATGAGAGATGTAGGAGATCAAGATTCATCTCCATTCAGCATCTCATTCATCTCCCAGCATCCTAACATATGAATTTCTTAGAATTTATGAAAAATTATGGAGTAGATCAAGATTCATCTCCATGCAGCATCCCATTCATCTCGCAGCATCCTAACATATGAATTTCTATGAATTTATGAAAAATCGACTAAGTCCGAGATGGCTTTAAGTAGGGATGCTGTATTGAGATGAGAGATGTAGGAGATCAAGATTCATCTCCATGCAGCATCTCATTCATCTCCCAGCATCCTAACATATGAATTTCCTAGAATTTATGAAAAATCGACTAAGTCCGAGATGCCTTTAAGTAGGGATGCTGTTTTAAGATGGGAGATGAAGAAGATCAAGATTCATCTCCATGCAGCATCCCATTCATCTCGCAGCATCCTAACAAATGAATTTCTTAGAATTTATGAAAAATCGACTAAGTCAGAGATGCCTTTAAGTAGGGATGCTGTATTAAGATGGGAGATAAAGAAGATCAAGATACATCTCCATGCAGCATCCCATTCATCTCGCAGCATCCTAACATATGAATTTCTATGAATTTATGAAAAATCGACTAAGTCCGAGATGCCTTTAAGTAGGGATGCTGTATTAAGATGGGAGATGTAGGAGATTAAGATGCATCTCCATGCAGCATCCCATTCATCTCGCAGCATCCTAACATATGTTTTTCTTAGACTTTATGAAAAATCGACTAAGTCCGAGATGGCTTTAAGTAGGGATGCTGTATTAAGATGGGAGATGAAGAAGATCAAGATTCATCTCCATGCAGCATCCCATTCATCTCGCAGCATCCTAACATATGTTTTTCTTAGAATTTATGAAAAATCGACTAAGTCCGAGATGGCTTTAAGTAAGGATGCTGTATTGAGATGAGAGATGTAGGAGATCAAGATTCATCTCCATGCAGCATCCCATTCATCTCCCAGCATCCTGACATATGAATTTCTTAGAATTTATGAAAAATCGACTAAGTCCGAGATGGCTTTAAGTAGGGATGCTGTATTAAGATGGGAGATGTAGGAGATCAAGATTCATCTCCATGCAGCATCCCATTCATCTCCCAGCATCCTAACATATGAATTTCTTAGAATTTATGAAAAATCGACTAAGTCCGAGATGCCTTTAAGTAGGGATGCTGTATTAAGATGGGAGATGAAGAAGATCAAGATTCATCTCCATGCAGCATCCCATTCATCTCCCAGCATCCTAACATATGAATTTCTATGAATTTATGAAAAATCGACTAAGTCCGAGATGCCTTTAAGTAGGGATGCTGTATTGAGATGAGAGATGTAGGAGATCAAGATTCATCTCCATGCAGCATCCCATTCATCTCGCAGCATCCTAACATATGTTTTTCTAAGAATTTATGAAAAATCGACTAAGTCCGAGATGCATTTAAGTAGGGATGCTGTATTAAGATGGGAGATGAAGAAGATCAAGATTCATCTCCATGCAGCATCCCATTCATCTCGCAGCATCCTAACATATGAATTTCTTAGAATTTATGAAAAATCGACTAAGTCCGAGATGGCTTTAAGTAGGGATGCTGTATTAAGATGGGAGATGTAGGAGATCAAAATGCATCTCCATGCAGCATCCCATTTATCTTCCAGCATCCTAACATATGAATTTCTTAGAATTTATGAAAAATCGACTAAGTCCGAGATGGCTTTAAGTAGGGATGCTGTATTAAGATTGGAGATGGAGAAGATCAAGATTCATCTCCATGCAGCATCCCATTCATCTCCCAGCATCCTAACATATGAATTTCTTAGAATTTATGAAAAATCGAATAAGTCCGAGATGCCTTTAAGTAGGGATGCTGTATTGAGATGGGAGATGAAGAAGATCAAGATTCATCTCCATGCAGCATCCCATTCATCTCCCAGCATCCTAACATATGAATTTCTTAGAATTTATGAAAAATCGACTAAGTCCGAGATGGCTTTAAGTAGGGATGCTGTATTAAGATGGGAGATGTAGGAGATCAAGATTCATCTCCATGCAGCATCCCATTCATCTCGCAGCATCCTAACATATGAATTTCTATGAATTTATGAAAAATCGACTAAGTCCGAGATGCCTTTAAGTAGGGATGCTGTATTGAGATGGGAGATGTAGGAGATCAAGATTCATCTCCATGCAGCATCCCATTTATCTCCCAGCATCCTAACATATGAATTTCTTAGAATTTATGAAAAATCGACTAAGTCCGAGATGCCTTTAAGTAGGGATGCTGTATTAAGATGGGAGATGGAGAAGATCAAGATTCATCTCCATGCAGCATCCCATTCATCTCCCAGCATCCTAACATATGAATTTATATGAATTTATGAAAAATCGACTAAGTCCGAGATGGCTTTAAGTAGGGATGCTGTATTAAGATGGGAGATGAAGTAGATCAAGATTCATCTCCATGCAGCATCCCATTCATCTCGCAGCATCCTCACATATGAATTTCTATGAATTTATGAAAAATCGACTAAGTCCGAGATGCCTTTAAGTAGGGATGCTGTATTGAGATGAGAGATGTAGGAGATCAAGATTCATCTCCATGCAGCATCCCGTTCATCTCGCAGCATCCTCACATATGAATTTCTATGAATTTATGAAAAATCGACTAAGTCCGAGATGCCTTTAAGTAGGGATGCTGTATTGAGATGAGAGATGTAGGAGATCAAGATTCATCTCCATGCAGCATCCCATTCATCTCGCAGCATCCTAACATATGAATTTCTATGAATTTATGAAAAATCGACTAAGTCCGAGATGCATTTAAGTAGGAATGCTGTATTAAGATGGGAGATGAAGTAGATCAAGATTCATCTCCATGCAGCATCCCATTCATCTCGCAGCATCCTAACATATGAATTTCTATGAATTTATGAAAAATCGACTAAGTCCGAGATGCCTTTAAGTAGGGATGCTGTATTAAGATGGGAGATGTAGGAGATCAAGATGCATCTCCATGCAGCATCCCATTCATCTCGCAGCATCCTAACATATGTTTTTCTTAGAATTTATGAAAAATCGACTAAGTCCGAGATGGCTCTGTATTAAGATGGGAGATGTAGGAGATCAAGATTCATCTCCATGCAGCATCCCATTCATCTCCCAGCATCCTAACATATGAATTTCTATGAATTTATGAAAAATCGACTAAGTCCGAGATGCCTTTATTGTAGGGATGCTGTATTGAGATGGGAGATGTAGGAGATCCAGATTCATCTCCATGCAGCATCCCATTCATCTCCCAGCATCCTAACATATGAATTTCTTAGAATTTATGATAAATCGACTAAGTCCGAGAAGCCTTCAAGTAGGTATGCTGTATTAAGATGGGAGATGAAGAAGATCAAGATTCATCTCCATGCAGCATCCCATTCATCTCGCAGCATCCTAACATATGTTTTTCTTAGAATTTATGAAAAATCGACTAAGTCCGAGATGGCTTTAAGTAGGGATGCTGTATTAAGATGGGAGATGTAGGAGATCAAGATTCATCTCCATGCAGCATCCCATTCATCTCCCAGCATCCTAACATATGAATTTCTATGAATTTATGAAAAATCGACTAAGTCCGAGATGGCTTTAAGTAAGGATGCTGTATTGAGATGAGAGATGTAGGAGATCAAGATTCATCTCCATGCAGCATCCCATTCATCTCCCAGCATCCGAACATATGTATTTCTTAGAATTTATGAAAAATCGACTAAGTCCGAGATGGCTTTAAGTAGGGATGCTGTATTAAGATGGGAGATGTAGGAGATCAAGATGCATCTCCATGCAGCATCCCATTCATCTCGCAGCATCCTAACATATGAATTTCTATGAATTTATGAAAAATCGACTAAGTCCGAGATGCCTTTAAGTAGGGATGCTGTATTGAGACGGGAGATGAAGAAGATCAATATTCATCTGCATGCAGCATCCCATTCATCTCGCAGCATCCTAACATATGTTTTTCTTAGAATTTATGAAAAATCGACTAAGTCCGAGATGCCTTCAAGTAGGGATGCTGTATTAAGATGGGAGATGAAGAAGATCAAGATTCATCTCCATGCAGCATCCCATTCATCTCGCAGCATCCTAACATATGTTTTTCTTAGAATTTATGAAAAATCGACTAAGTCCGAGATGCATTTAAGTAGGGATGCTGTATTAAGATGGGAGATGAAGTAGATCAAGATTCATCTCCATGCAGCATCCCATTCATCTCCCAGCATCCTAACATATGTATTTCTATGAATTTATGAAAAATCGACTAAGTCCGAGATGCCTTTAAGTAGGGATGCTGTATTGAGATGAGAGATGTAGGAGATCAAGATTCATCTCCATGCAGCATCCCATTCATCTCGCAGCATCCTTACATATGAATTTCTATGAATTTATGAAAAATCGACTAAGCCCGAGATGGCTTTAAGTAGGGATGCTGTATTGAGACGGGAGATGAAGTAGATCAAGATTCATCTCCATGCAGCATCCCATTCATCTCGCAGCATCCTAACATATGAATTTCTATGAATTTATGAAAAATCGACTAAGTCCGAGATGCCTTTAAGTAGGGATGCTGTATTGAGACGGGAGATGAAGTAGATCAAGATTCATCTCCATGCAGCATCCCATTCATCTCGCAGCATCCTAACATATGAATTTCTATGAATTTATGAAAAATCGACTAAGTCCGAGGTGCCTTTAAGTAGGGATGCTGTATTAAGATGGGAGATGAAGAAGATCAAGATTCATCTCCATGCAGCATCCCATTCATCTCCCAGCATCCTAACATATGAATTTCTTAGAATTTATGAAAAATCGACTAAGTCCGAGATGCCTTTAAGTAGGGATGCTGTATTAAGATGGGAGATGAGGAAGATCAAGATTCATCTCCATGCAGCATCTCATTCATCTCGCAGCATCCTAACATATGAATTTCTTAGAATTTATGAAAAATCGACTAAGTCCGAGATGCCTTTAAGTAGGGATGCTGTATTGAGATGGGAGATGTAGGAGATCCAGATTCATCTCCATGCAGCATCCCATTCATCTCCCAGCATCCTAACATATGAATTTCTTAGAATTTATGAAAAATCGACTAAGTCCGAGAAGCCTTCAAGTAGGGATGCTGTATTAAGATGGGAGATGAAGAAGATCAAGATTCATCTCCATGCAGCATCCCATTCATCTCGCAGCATCCTTACATATGTTTTTCTTAGAATTTATGAAAAATCGACTATGTCCGAGATGCCTTTAAGTAGGGATGCTGTATTGAGATGGGAGATGTAGGAGATCAAGATTCATCTCCGTGCAGCATCCCATGCATGTCGCAGCATCCTAACATATGTGTTTCTTAGAATTTATGAAAAATCGACTAAGTCCGAGATGGCTTTAAGTAGGGATGCTGTATAAAGTTGGGAGATGAAGAAGATCAAGATTCATCTCCATGCAGCATCCCATTCATCTTGCAGCATCCTAACATATGTTTTTCTTAGAACGTATGAAAAATCGACTAAGTCCGATATGCCTTTAAGTAGGGATGCTATATTGAGATGGGAGATGTAGGAGATCAAGATTCATCTCCATGCAGCATCCCATTCATCTCGCAGCATCCTAACATATGTTTTTCTTAGAATTTATGAAAAATCGACTAAGTTTGAGATGCCTTTAAGTAGGGATGCTGTATTTAGATATGAGATGTAGGAGATCAAGATTCATCTCCATGCAGCATCCCATTCATCTCGCAGCATCCTAACATATGTTTTTCTTAGAATTTATGAAAAATCGACTAAGTCCGAGATGCCTTTAAGTAGGGATGCTGTATTAAGATGGGAGATGTAGGAGATCAAGATTCATCTCCATACAGCATCCCATTCATCTCGCAGCATCCTAACATATGTTTTTCTTAGAACGTATGAAAAATCGACTAAGTCCGAGATGCCTTTAAGTAGGGATGCTATATTGAGATGGGAGATGTAGGAGATCAAGATTCATCTCCATGCAGCATCTTATTCATCTCGCAGCATCCTAACATATGTTTTTCTTAGAATTTATGAAAAATCGACTAAGTTTGAGATGCCTTTAAGTAGGGATGCTGTATTTAGATGGGAGATGTAGGAGATCAAGATTCATCTCCATGCAGCATCCCATTCATCTCGCAGCATCCTAACATATGTTTTTCTTAGAATTTATGAAAAATCGACTAAGTCCGAGATGCCTTTAAGTAGGGATGCTGTATTAAGATGGGAGATGTAGGAGATCAAGATTCATCTCCATACAGCATCCAATTCATCTCCAAGCATCCAAACATATGAATTTCTTAGAATTTATGAAAAATCGACTAAGTCCGAGATGCCTTTAAGTAGGGATGCTGTATTAAGATGGGAGATGTAGCAGATCAAGATTCATCTCCATGCAGCATCCCATTCATCTTGCAGCATCCTAACATATGAATTTCTTAGAATTTATGAAAAATCGACTAAGTCCGAGATGCCTTTAAGTAGGGATGCTGTATTAAGATGGGAGATGTAGCAGATCAAGATTCATCTCCATGCAGCATCCCATTCATCTTACAGCATCCTAACATATGAATTTCTTAGAATTTATGAAAAATCGACTAAGTCCGAGATGGCTTTAAGTAGGGATGCTGTATAAAGATGGGAGATGAAGAAGATCAAGATTCATCTCCATGCAGCATCCCATTCATCTTGCAGCATCCTAACATATGTTTTTCTTAGAACGTATGAAAAATCGAGTAAGTCCGAGATGCCTTTAAGTAGGGATGCTGTATTAAGATGGGAGATGTAGGAGATCAAGATTCATCTCCATGCAGCATCCCATTCATCTTACAGCATCCTAACATATGAATTTCTTAGAATTTATGAAAAATCGACTAAGTCCGAGATGCCTTTAAGTAGGGATGCTGTATTAAGATGGGAGATGTAGGAGATCAAGATTCATCTCCATGCAGCATCCCATTCATCTTACAGCATCCTAACATATGAATTTCTATGAATTTATGAAAAATCGACTAAGTCCGAGATGGCTTTAAGTAGGGATGCTGTATTGAGATGAGAGATGTAGGAGATCAAGATTCATCTCCATGCAGCATCTCATTCATCTCCCAGCATCCTAACATATGAATTTCTTAGAATTTATGAAAAATCGACTAGGTCCGAGATGCCTTTAAGTAGGGATGCTGTATTAAGATGGGAGATGAAGAAGATCAAGATTCATCTCCATGCAGCATCCCATTCATCTCCCAGCATCCTAACATATGTTTTTCTATGAATTTATGAAAAATCGACTAAGTCCGAGATGCCTTTAAGTAGGGATGCTGTATTGAGATGGAAGATGTAAGAGATCAAGATTCATCTCCATGCAGCATCCCATTCATCTCGCAGCATCCTAACATATGTTTTTCTAAAAATTTATGAAAAATCGACTAAGTCCGAGATGTCTTTAAGAAGGGATGCTGTATTGAGATGGGAGATGTAGGAGATCAAGATTCATCTCCATGCAGCATCCCATTCATCTCGCAGCATCCTAACATATGTTTTTCTTAGAATTTATGAAAAATTGGCTAAGTCCGAGATGGCTTTAAGTAAGGATGCTGTATTGGGATGGGAGATGTAAGAGATCAAGATTCATCTCCATGCAGCATCCCATTCATCTCGCAGCATCCTTACATATGTTTTTCTTAGAATTTATGAAAAATCGACTAAGTCCGTGATGCCTTTAAGTAGGGATGCTGTATTTATATGGGAGATGAATACGATCAAGATTCATCTCCATGCAGCATCCCATTCATCTCGCAGCATCCTAACATATGTTTAACTTAGAATTTATAAAAAATCGACTAAGTCCGAGATGCCTTTAAGTAGGGATACTGTATTAAGATGGGAGATGGAGAAGATCAAGATTCATCTCCATGCAGCATCCCATTCATCTCGCAGCATCCTAACATATGTTTTTTTAAGAATTTATGAAAAATCGACTAAGTCCGAGATGCCTTTAAGTAGGGATGCTGTATTGAGATGGAAGATGAAGAAGATCAAGATTCATCTCAATGCAGCATCCCATTCATCTCGCAGCATTTAAACATATGTTTTTCTAAGAATTTATGAAATATCGAATAAGTCCGAGATGCCTTTAAGTAGGGATGCTGTATTAAGGTGGGAGATGGAGAAGATCAAGATTCATCTCCATGCAGCATCCCATTCATCTCGAAGCATCCTAACATATGTTTTTCTTAGAATTTATGAAAAATCGACTAAGTCCGAGATGCCTTTAAGTAGGGATGCTGTATTAAGATGGGAGATGAAGAAGATCAAGATTCATCTCCATGCAGCATCCCATTCATCTCGCAGCATCCTAACATATGTTTTTCTTAGATTTTATGAAAAATCGACTAAGTCCGAGATGCCTTTAAGTAGGGATGCTGTATTAAGATGGGAGATGGAGAAGATCAAGATTCATCTCCATGCAGCATCCCATTCATCTCGCAGCATCCTAACATATTGTTTTCTTAGAATTTATGAAAAATCGACTAAGTCCGAGATGCCTTTAAGTAGGGATGCTGTATTGAGATGGGAGATGAAGAAGATCAAGATTCATCTCCATGCAGCATCCCATTCATCTCCCAGCATTCCAACATATGTTTTTCTTAGAATTTATGAAAAATCGACTAAGTCCGAGATGCCTTTAAGTAGGGATGCTGTATTAAGATGGGAGATGAAGAAGATCAAGATTCATCTCCATGCAGCATCCCATTCATCACCCAGCATCCCAACATATGTTTTTCTTAGAATTTATGAAAAATAGACTAAGTCCGAGATGCCTTTAAGTAGGGATGCTGTATTAAGATGGGAGATGAAGAAGATCAAGATTCATCTCCATGCAGCATCCCATACATCTCGCAGCATCCTAACATATGAATTTCTTAGAATTTATGAAAAATCGACTTAGTCCGAGATGCCTTTAAGTAGGGATGCTGGTTTGAGATGGGAGATGAAGAAGATCAAGATTCATCTCCATGCAGCATCCCATTCATCTCCCAGCATCCCAACATATGTTTTTCTAAGAATTTATGAAAAAACGACTTAGTCTGAGATGCCTTTAAGAAGGGATGCTGTATTGAGATGGGAGATGAAAAAGATCAAGATTCATCTCCATGCAGCATCCCATTAATCTCGCAGCATCCTTACATATGTTTTGCTTAGAATTTATGAAAAATCGACTAAGTCCGAGATGCCTATAAGTAGGGATGCTGTATTAAGATGGAAGATGAAGAAGATCAAGATTCATCTCCATGCAGCATCCCATTCATCTTGCAGCATCCTAACATATGAATTTCTTAGAATTTATGAAAAATCGACTAAGTCCGAGATGCCTTTAAGTAGGGATGCTGTATTAAGATGGGAGATGAAGAAGATCAAGATTCATCTCCATGCAGCAAATCATTCATCTCGCTGCATCCTAACATATGAATTTCTTAGAATTTATGAAAAATCGACTAAGTCCGAGATGCCTTTAAGTAGGGATGCTGTATTAAGATGGGAGATGAAGAAGATCAAGATTCATCTCCATGCAGCATCTCATTCATCTCGCAGCATCCTTACATATGTTTTGCTTAGAATTTATGAAAAATCGACTAAGTCCGAGATGCCTATAAGTAGGGATGCTGTATTAAGATGGGAGATGAAGAAGATCAAGATTCATCTCCATGCAGCATCCCATTCATCTCGCAGCATCCTAACATATGTTTTACTTAGAATTTATGAAAAATCGACTAAGTCCGAGATGCCTTTAAGTAGGGATGCTGTATTAAGGTAGGAGATGTAAAAGATCAAGATTTATCTCCATGCAGCATCACATTCATCTCGCAGCATCCTAACATATGAATTTCTAAGAATTTATGCAAAATCGACTAAGTCCGAGATGCCTTTAAGTAGGGATGCTGTATTAAGATGGGAGATGGAGAAGATCAAGATTCATCTCCATGCAGCATCCCATTCATCTCGCAGCATCCTAACATATGTTTTACTTAGAATTTATAAAAAATCGACTAAGTCCGAGATGCCTTTAAGTAGGGATGCTGTATTAAGATGGGAGATGGAGAAGATCAAGATTCATCTCCATGCAGCATCCCATTCATCTCGCAGCATCCTAACATATGTTTTTTTTAGAATTTATAAAAAATCGACTAAGTCCGAGATGCCTTTAAGTAGGGATGCTGTATTAAGATGGGAGATGGAGAAGATCAAGATTCATCTCCATGCAGCATCCCATTCATCTCGCAGCATCCTAACATATTGTTTTCTTAGAATTTATGAAAAATCGACTAAGTCCGAGATGCCTTTAAGTAGGGATGCTGTATTAAGATGGGAGATGAAGAAGATCAAGATTCATCTCCATGCAGCATCCCATTCATCTCGCAGCATCCAAACATATGTTTTTCTAAGAATTTATGCAAAATCGACTAAGTCCGAGATGCCTTTAAGTAGGGATGCTGTATTAAGATGGGAGATGGAGAAGATCAAGATTCATCTCCATGCAGCATCCCATTCATCTCGCAGCATCCTAACATGTGTTTTTCTAAGAAATTATGATAAATCGACTCAGTCCGAGATGCCTTTAAGTAGGGATGCTGCATTAAGATGGGAGATGAAGAAGATCAAGATTCATCTCCATGCAGCATCCCATTCATCTCGCAGCATCCTTACATATGTTTTTCGCAGAATTTATGAAAAATCGACTAAGTCCGAGATGCCTTTAAGTAGGGATGCTGTATTAAGATTGGAGATGAAGAAGATCAAGATTCATCTCCATGCAGCATCCCATTCATCTCGCAGCATCCTAACATATGTTTTACTTAGAATTTATAAAAAATCGACTAAGTCCGAGATGCCTTTAAGTAGGGATGCTGTATTAAGATGGGAGATGGAGAAGATCAAGATTCATCTCCATGCAGCATCCCATTCATCTCGCAGCATCCTAACATATGTTTTTTTTAGAATTTATGAAAAATCGACTAAGTCCGAGATGCCTTTAAGTAGGGATGCTGTATTGAGATGGGAGATGAAGAAGATCAAGATTCATCTCAATGCAGCATCCCATTCATCTCGCAGCATCCTACCATATGTTTTTCTAAGAATCTATGAAAAATCGACTAAGTCCGAGATGCCTTAAAGTAGGGATGCTCTATCAAGATGGGAAATGAAGAAGATTAAGATTCATCTCCATGCAGCATCCCATTCATCTCGCAGCATCCTTACATATGAATTTCTAAGAATTTATGAAAAATCGACTAAGTCCGAGATGCCTTTAAGTAGGGATGCTGTACTAAGATGGGAGATGAAGAAGATCAAGATTCATCTCCATGCAGTATCCCATTCATCTCGCAGCATCCTAACATATGTTTTTCTAAGAATTTATGAAAAATCGACTAAGTCCGAGATGCCTTTAAGAAGGGATGCTGTAATGAGATGATAGATGCAGAAGATCAAGAATCATCTCCATGCAGCATCCCATACATCTCGCAGCATCCTAACATATGAATTTCTTAGAATTTATGAAAAATCGACTAAGTCCGAGATGCCTTTAAGTAGGGATGCTGTATTAAGGTAGGAGATGTAAAAGATCAAGATTTATCTCCATGCAGCATCACATTCATCTCGCAGCATCCTAACATATGAATTTCTAAGAATTTATGCAAAATCGACTAAGTCCGAGATGCCTTTAAGTAGGGATGCTGTATTAAGATGGGAGATGGAGAAGATCAAGATTCATCTCCATGCAGCATCCCATTCATCTCGCAGCATCCTAACATATGAATTTCTAAGAATTTATGAAAAATCGACTAAGTCCGAGATGCCTTTAAGTAGGGATGCTGTATTTAGATAGGAGATGTAGAAGATCAAGAATCATCTCCATGCAGCATCCCATTCATCTCGCAGCATCCTAACATATGAATTTCTTAGAATTTATGACAAATCGACTAAGTCCGAGATGCCTTTAAGTAGGGATGCTGTATTAAGACGGGAGATGAAGAAGATCAAGATTCATCTCCATGCAGCATCCCATTCATCTCGCATCATCATAACATATGTTTTTCTTAGAATTTATGAAAAATCGACTAAGTCCGAGATGCCTTTAAGTAGGGATGCTGTATTAAGACGGGAGATGAAGAAGATCAAGATTCTTCTCCATGCAGCATCCCATTCATCTCGCATCATCATAACATATGTTTTTCTTAGAATTTATGAAAAATCGACTAAGTCCGAGATGCCTTTAAGTAGGGATGCTGTATTGAGATGGGAGATGTAGAAGATCAAGATTCATCTCCATGCAGCATCCCATTCATCTCGCAGCATCCTAACATATGTTTTTCTTAGAATTTATGAAAAATCGACTAAGTCCGAGAGGCCTTTAAGTAGGGATGCTGTATTAAGATGGGAGATGAAGAAGATCAAGATTCATCTCCATGCAGCCTCCCATTCATCTCGCAGCATCCTAACATATGTTTTTCTTAGAATTTATGAAAAATCGACTAAGTCCGAGATGCCTTTAAGTAGGGATGCTGTATCGAGATGGGAGATGAAGAAGATCAAGATTCATCTCCATGCAGCATCCCATTCATCTCCCAGCATCCTAACATATGAATTTCTAAGAATTTATGAAAAATCGACTAAGTCCGAGATGCCTTTAAGTAGGGATGCTGTATTAAGATGGGAGATGAAGAAGATCAAGATTCATCTCCATGCAGCATCCTATTCATCTCCCAGCATCCTAAAATATGTTTTTCTTAGAATTTATGAAAAATCGACTAAGTCCGAGATGCCTTTAAGTAGGGATGCTGTATCGAGATGGGAGATGAAGAAGATCAAGATTCATCTCCATGCAGCATCCCATTCATCTCGCAGCATCCTAACATATGTTTTTCTAAGAATTTATGAAAAATCGACTAAGTCCGAGATGCCTTTAAGTAGGGATGCTGTATTAAGATGGGAGATGAAGAAGATCAAGATTCATCTCCATGCAGCATCCTATTCATCTCCCAGCATCCTAAAATATGTTTTTCTTAGAATTTATGGAAAATCGACTAAGTCCGAGATGCCTACAAGTAGGGATGCTGTATTAAGATGGGAGATGAAGAAGATCAAGATTCATCTCCATGCAGCATCCCATTCATCTCGCAGCATCCTAACATATGATTTTCTTAGAATTTATGAATAATCAACTAAGTTCGAGATGCCTTTAAGTAGGGATGCTGTATTAATATGGGAGGTGAAAAAGATCAAGATTCATCTCCATGCAGCATCCCATTCATCTCGCAGCATCCTAACATATGTTTTTTTTTTATAATTTATGAAAAATCGACTAAGTCCGAGATGCCTTTAACTAGGGATGCTGTTTTGAGATGGGAGATGAAGAAGATCAAGATTTATCTACATGCAGCATCCCATTCATCTCTCAGCATCCTAACATATGAATTTCTTAGAATTTATGAAAAATCGACTAAGTCCGAGATGCCTTTAAGTAGGGATGCTGTATTAAGATGGGAGATGATGGAGATCAAGATTCATCTCCATGCAGCATCTCATTCATCTCGCAGCATCCTAACATATGTTTTACTTAGAAGTTATGAAAATTCGACTAAGTCCGAGATGCCTTTACGTAGGGATGCTGTATTAAGATGAGAGATGTAGAAGATCAAGATTCATCTCCATGCAGCATCCCATTCATCTCGCAGCATCCTAACATATGAATTTCTTAGAATTTATGAAAAATCGGCTAAGTCCGAGATGCCTTTACGTAGGGATGCTGTATTAAGATGGGAGATGTAGAAGATCAAGATTCATCTCCATGCAGCATCCCATTCATCTCGCAGCATCCCAACATATGAATTTCTTAGAATTTATGAAAAATCGACTAAGTCCGAGATGCCTTTAGGTAGGGATGCTGTATTAAGATGGGAGACGAAGAAGATCAAGATTCATCTCCATGCAGCATCCTTTTCATCTCGCAGCATCCCAACATATGTTTTTCTTAGAATTTATGAAAAATCGATTTAGTCAGAGATGCCCTTAAGTAGGGATGCTGTATTAAGATGGGAGATGAAGAAGATCAAGATTCATCTCCATGCAGCATCCCATTAATCTTGCAGCATCCCAACATATGAATTTCTTAGAATTTATGAAAAATCGACTAAGTCCGAGATGCCTTTAAGTAGGGATGCTGTATTAAGATGGGAGATGAAGAAGATCAAGATTCATCTCCATGCAGCATCCCATTCATCTCGCAGCATCCTAACATATGATTTTCTTAGAATTTATGAAAAATCGACTAAGTCCGAGATGCCTTTAAGTAGGGATGCTGTAATAAGATGGGAGATGAATAAGATCAATATTCATCTCCATGCAGCATCCCATTCATCTCGCAGCATCCTAACATATGTTTTTCTTGGAATTTATGAAAAATCGACTAAGTCCGAGATTCCTTTAAGTAGGGATGCTGTATCGAGATGGGAGATGATGAAGATCAAGATTTATCTCCATGCAGCATCCCATTCATCTCGGAGCATCCTTACATATGAATTTCTTAGAATTCATGAAAAATCGACTAAGTCCGAGATGCCTTTAAGTAGGGATGCTGTATCGAGATGGGAAATGAAGAAGATCAAGATTCATCTCCATGCAGCATCCCATTCATCTCGCAGCATCCTAACATATGTTTTTCTTAGAATTTATGAAAAATCGACTAAGTCCGAGATGCCTTTAAGTAGGGATGCTGTATTAAGATGAGAGATGAAGAAGATCAAGATTCATCTCCATGCAGCATCCCATTCATCTCGCAGCATCCTAACATATGTTTTTCTTAGAATTTATGAAAAATAGACTAAGTCCGAGATGCCTTTAAGTAGGGATGCTGTATTGAGATGGGAGATGAAGAAGATCAAGATTCATCTCCATGCAGCATCCCATTCATCGCGCAGCATCCTAACATATGTTTTTCTTATAATTTATGAAAAATCGACTAAGTCCGAGATGCCTTTAAGTAGGGATGCTGTATTAAGATGAGAGATGAAGAAGATCAAGATTCATCTCCATGCAGCATCCCATTCATCTCGCAGCATCCTAACATATGTTTTTCTTAGAATTTATGAAAAATCGACTAAGTCCGAGATGGCTTTAAGTAGGGATGCTGTATTGAGATGAGAGATGTAGGAGATCAAGATTCATCTCCATGCAGCATCCCATTCATCTCGCAGCATCCTAACATATGTTTTTCTATGAATTTATGAAAAATCGACTAAGTCCGAGATGCCTTTAAGTAGGGATGCTGTATTGAGATGGGAGATGTAGGAGATCAAGATTCATCTCCATGCAGCATCCCATTTATCTCCCAGCATCCTAACATATGAATTTCTTAGAATTTATGAAAAATCGACTAAGTCCGAGATGCCTTTAAGTAGGGATGCTGTATTAAGATGGGAGATGAAGAAGATCAAGATTCATCTCCATCCAGCATCCCATTCATCTCGCAGAATCCTAACATATGAATTTCTAAGATATGAATTTCCTAACATATGAATTTCTGTATTAAGATGGTAGATGTAGGAGATCAAGATGCATCTCCATGCAGCATCCCATTCATCTCGCAGCATCCTTACATATGAATTTCTATGAATTTATGAAAAATCGACTAAGTCCGAGATGGCTTTAAGTAGGGATGCTGTATTAAGATGGGAGATGTAGAAGATCAAGATTCATCTCCATGCAGCATCCCATACATCTCGCAGCATCCTAACATATGTTTTTCTTAGAATTTATGAAAAATCGACTAAGTCCGAGATGCCTTTAAGTAGGGATGCTGTATTGAGATGGGAGATGTAGAAGATCAAGATTCATCTCCATGCAGCATCCCATGCATCTCCCAGCATCCTAACATATGTTTTTCTTAGAATTTATGAAAAATCGACTAAGTCCGAGATGCCTTTAGGTAGGGATGCTGTATTGAGATGGGAGATGTAGGAGATCAAGATACATCTCCATGCAACATCCCATTCATCTCGCAGCATCCTAACATATGTTTTTCTTAGAGTTTATGAAAAATCGACTTAGTCCGAAATGCCTTTAAGTAGGGATGCTGTTTTGAGATGGGAGATGAAGAAGATCAAGATTTATCTACATGCAGCATCCCATTCATCTCGCAGCATCCTAACATATGTTTTTCTTAGAATTTATGAAAAATCGACTAAGTCCGAGATGCCTTTAAGTAGGGATGCTGTATCGAGATGGGAGATGATGAAGATCAAGATTTATCTCCATGCAGCATCCCATTCATCTCGGAGCATCCTTACATATGAATTTCTTAGAATTCATGAAAAATCGACTAAGTCCGAGATGCCTTTAAGTAGGGATGCTGTATCGAGATGGGAAATGAAGAAGATCAAGATTCATCTCCATGCAGCATCCCATTCATCTCGCAGCATCCTAACATATGTTTTTCTTAGAATTTATGAAAAATCGACTAAGTCCGAGATGCCTTTAAGTAGGGATGCTGTATTAAGATGGGAGGTGAAAAAGATCAAGATTCATCTCCATGCAGCATCCCATTCATCTCGCAGCATCCCAACATATGTTTTTCTTAGAATTTATGAAAAATCGACTAAGTCCGAGATGCCTTTAAGTAGGGATGCTGTATTAAGATGGGAGATGAAGAAGATCAAGATTCATCTCCATCCAGCATCCCATTCATCTCGCAGAATCCTAACATATGAATTTCTAAGAATTTATGAAAAATCGACTAAGTCCGAGATGGCTTTAAGTAGGGATGCTGTATTAAGATGGGAGATGTAGAAGATCAAGATTCATCTCCATGCAGCATCCCATACATCTCGCAGCATCCTAACATATGTTTTTCTTAGAATTTATGAAAAATCGACTAAGTCCGAGATGCCTTTAAGTAGGGATGCTGTATTGAGATGGGAGATGTAGAAGATCAAGATTCATCTCCATGCAGCATCCCATGCATCTCCCAGCATCCTAACATATGTTTTTCTTAGAATTTATGAAAAATCGACTAAGTCCGAGATGCCTTTAGGTAGGGATGCTGTATTGAGATGGGAGATGTAGGAGATCAAGATACATCTCCATGCAACATCCCATTCATCTCGCAGCATCCTAACATATGTTTTTCTTAGAGTTTATGAAAAATCGACTTAGTCCGAAATGCCTTTAAGTAGGGATGCTGTTTTGAGATGGGAGATGTAGGAGATCAAGATGCATCTCCATGCAGCATCCCATTCATCTCGCAGCATCCTAACATATGTTTTTCTTGGAATTTATGAAAAATCGACTAAGTCCGAGATTCCTTTAAGTAGGGATGCTGTATCGAGATGGGAGATGATGAAGATCAAGATTTATCTCCATGCAGCATCCCATTCATCTCGGAGCATCCTTACATATGAATTTCTTAGAATTCATGAAAAATCGACTAAGTCCGAGATGCCTTTAAGTAGGGATGCTGTATCGAGATGGGAAATGAAGAAGATCAAGATTCATCTCCGTGCAGCATCCCATTCATCTCGCAGCATCCTAACATATGTTTTTCTTAGAATTTATGAAAAATCGACTAAGTCCGAGATGCTTTTAAGTAGGGATGCTGTATTAAGATGAGAGATGAAGAAGATCAAGATTCATCTCCATGCAGCATCCCATTCATCTCGCAGCATCCTAACATATGTTTTTTTTTTAGAATTTATGAAAAATCGACTAAGTCCGAGATGCCTTTAAGTAGGGATGCTGTTTTGAGATGGGAGATGAAGAAGATCAAGATTTATCTACATGCAGCATCCCATTCCTCTCTCAGCATCCTAACATATGAATTTCTTAGAATTTATGAAAAATCGACTAAGTCCGAGATGCCATTAGGTAGGGATGCTGTATTAAGATGGGAGATGAAGAAGATCAAGATTCAGTTCCATGCAGCATCCCATTCATCTCGCAGCATCCTAACATATGAATTTCTATGAATTTATGAAAAATCGACTAAGTCCGAGATGCCTTTAAGTAGGGATGCTGTATTAAGATGGGAGATGAAGAAGATCAAGATTCATCTCCATGCAGCATCCCATTCATCTCGCAGCATCCTTACATATGAATTTCTTAGAATTTATGAAAATTCGACTAAGTCCGAGATGCCTTTCAGAAGGGATGCTGTGTTGAGATGGGAGATGGAGAAGATCAAGATTCATCTCCATGCAGCATCCCATTCGTCTCGCAGCATCCCAACATATGTTTTTCTTAGAATTTATGAAAAATCGACTAAGTCCGAGATGCCATTAAGCAGGGATGCTGTATTGAGATGGGAGATGAAGAAGATCAAGATTCATCTCCACGCAGCATCCCATTCATCTCGCAGCATCCTAACATATGTTTTTCTTAGAATTTATGAAAAATCGACTAAGTCCGCGATGCCTTTAAGTAGGGATGCTGTATTGAGATGGGAGATGAAGAAGATCAAGATTCATCTCCATGCAGCATCCCATTCATCTCGCAGCATCCTAACATATGTTTTTCTTAGAATTTATGAAAAATCGACTTAGTCCGAGATGCCTTTAAGTAGGGATGCTGTATTGAGATGGGAGATGAAGAAGATCAAGATTCATCTCCATGCAGCATCCCATTCATCTCGCAGCATCCCAACATATGTTTTTCTTAGAATTTATGAAAAATCGACTAAGTCCGAGATGCCTTTAAGTAGAAATGCTGTATTAAGATGGGAGATGAAGAAGATCAAGATTCATCTCCATGCAGCATCCCATTCATCTCGCAGCATCCTTACATATGTTTTGCTAAGAATTTATGAAAAATCGACTAAGTCCGAGATGCCTATAAGTAGGGATGCTGTATTGAGATGGGAGATGAAGAAGATCAAGATTCATCTCCATGCAGCAAATCATTCATCTCGCAGCATCCTAACATATGAATTTCTTAGAATTTATGAAAAATCGACTAAGTCCGAGATGCCTTTAAGTAGGGATGCTGTATTAAGATGGGAGATGAAGAAGATCAAGATTCATCTCCATGCAGCATCTCATTCATCTCGCAGCATCCTAACATATGAATTTCTTAGAATTTATGAAAAATCGACTAAGTCCGAGATGCCTTTAAGTAGGGATGCTGTATTAAGATGGGAGATGAAGAAGATCAAGATTCATCTCCATGCAGCATCCCATTCATCTCGCAGCATCCTAACATATGAATTTCTTAGAATTTATGAAAAATCGACTAAGTCCGAGATGCCTTTAAGTAGGGATGCTGTATTGAGATGGGAGATGAAGAAGATCAAGATTCATCTCCATGCAGCATCCCATTCATCTCGCAGCATCCTTACATATGTTTTTCTTAGAATTTATGAAAAATCGACTAAGTCCGAGATGCCTTTAAGTAGGGATGCTGTATTGAGATGGGAGATGTAGAAGATCAAGATTCATCTCCATGCAGCATCCCATTCATCTCGCAGCATCCTAACATATGAATTTCTTAGAGTTTATGAAAAATCGACTAAGTCCGAGATGCCTTTAAGTAGGGATGCTGTATTAAGATGGGAGATGAAGAAGATCAAGATTCATCTCCATGCAGCATCCCATTCATATCCCAGCATCCTACCATATGAAATTCTTAGAATTTATGAAAAATCGACTAAGTCCGAGATGCCTTTAATAAGGGATGCTGTATTAAGATGGGAGATGAAGAAGATCAAGATTCATCTCCATGCAGCATCCCATTCATCTCCCAGCATCCAAACATACGTTTTTCTTAGAATTTATGAAAAATCGACTAAGTCCGAGATGCCTTTAAGTAGGGATGCTGTATTAAGATGGGAGATGCAGAAGATCAAGATTCATCTCCATGCAGCATCTAATTTATCTTTCAGCATCCTTACATATGAATTTCTTAGAATTTATGAAAAATCGACTAAGTCCGAGATGCCTTTAAGTAGGGATGCTGTATTAAGATGGGAGATGAAGAAGATCAAGATTCATCTCCATGCAGCATCCCATTCATCTCGCAGCATCCTAACATATGAATTTCTTAGAATTTATGAAAAATCGACTAAGTCCGAGATGCCTTTAAGTAGGGATGCTGTATTAAGATGGGAGATGAAGAAGATCAAGATTCATCTCCATGCAGCATCCCATTCATCTCGCAGCATCCTTACATATGAATTTCTTAGAATTTATGAAAATTCGACTAAGTCCGAGATGCCTTTCAGAAGGGATGCTGTGTTGAGATGGGAGATGAAGAAGATCAAGATTCATCTCCATGCAGCATCCCATTTATCTCGCAGCATCCTAACATATGTTTTTCTTAGAATTTATGAAAAATCGACTAAGTCCGAGATGCCTTTAAGAAGGGATGCTGTATTAAGATTGGAGATGAAGAAGATCAAGATTCATCTCCATGCAGCATCCCATTCATCTCGCAGCATCCTAACATATGATTTTCTTAGAATTTATGAAAAATCGACTAAGTCCGAGATGCCTTTAAGTAGGGATGCTGTATTGAGATGGGAGATGAAGAAGATCAAGATTCATCTCCACGCAGCATCCCATTCATCTCGCAGCATCCTAACATATGAATTTCTTAGAATTTATGAAAAATCGACTAAGTCCGAGATGCCTTTAAGTAGGGATGCTGTATTAAGATGGGAGATGAAGAAGATCAAGATTCATCTCCATGCAGCATCCCATTCATCTCGCAGCATCCTTACATATGAATTTCTTAGAATTTATGAAAATTCGACTAAGTCCGAGATGCCTTTCAGAAGGGATGCTGTGTTGAGATGGGAGATGGAGAAGATCAAGATTCATCTCCATGCAGCATCCCATTCGTCTCGCAGCATCCCAACATATGTTTTTCTTAGAATTTATGAAAAATCGACTAAGTCCGAGATGCCATTAAGCAGGGATGCTGTATTGAGATGGGAGATGAAGAAGATCAAGATTCATCTCCACGCAGCATCCCATTCATCTCGCAGCATCCTAACATATGTTTTTCTTAGAATTTATGAAAAATCGACTAAGTCCGAGATGCCTTTAAGTAGGGATGCTGTATTAAGATGGGAGATGTAGGAGATCAAGATTCATCTCCATGCAGCATCCCATTCATCTCGCAGCATCCCAACATATGTTTTTCTTAGAATTTATGAAAAATCGACTAAGTCCGAGATGCCTTTAAGTAGGGATGCTGTATTGAGATGGGAGATGAAGAAGATCAAGATTCATCTCCATGCAGCATCCCATTCATCTCGCAGCATCCCAACATATGTTTTTCTTAGAATTTATGAAAAATCGACTAAGTCCGAGATGCCTTTAAGTAGAAATGCTGTATTAAGATGGGAGATGAAGAAGATCAAGATTCATCTCCATGCAGCATCCCATTCATATCCCAGCATCCTACCATATGAAATTCTTAGAATTTATGAAAAATCGACTAAGTCCGAGATGCCTTTAATAAGGGATGCTGTATTAAGATGGGAGATGAAGAAGATCAAGATTCATCTCCATGCAGCATCCTATTCATCTCCCAGCATCCAAACATACGTTTTTCTTAGAATTTATGAAAAATCGACTAAGTCCGAGATGCCTTTAAGTAGGGATGCTGTATTAAGATGGGAGATGCAGAAGATCAAGATTCATCTCCATGCAGCATCTAATTTATCTTTCAGCATCCTTACATATGAATTTCTTAGAATTTATGAAAAATCGACTAAGTCCGAGATGCCTTTAAGTAGGGATGCTGTATTAAGATGGGAGATGAAGAAGATCAAGATTCATCTCCATGCAGCATCCCATTCATCTCGCAGCATCCTAACATATGAATTTCTTAGAATTTATGAAAAATCGACTAAGTCCGAGATGCCTTTAAGTAGGGATGCTGTATTAAGATGGGAGATGAAGAAGATCAAGATTCATCTCCATGCAGCATCCCATTCATCTCGCAGCATCCTTACATATGAATTTCTTAGAATTTATGAAAATTCGACTAAGTCCGAGATGCCTTTCAGAAGGGATGCTGTGTTGAGATGGGAGATGAAGAAGATCAAGATTCATCTCCATGCAGCATCCCATTTATCTCGCAGCATCCTAACATATGTTTTTCTTAGAATTTATGAAAAATCGACTAAGTCCGAGATGCCTTTAAGAAGGGATGCTGTATTAAGATTGGAGATGAAGAAGATCAAGATTCATCTCCATGCAGCATCCCATTCATCTCGCAGCATCCTAACATATGATTTTCTTAGAATTTATGAAAAATCGACTAAGTCCGAGATGCCTTTAAGTAGGGATGCTGTATTGAGATGGGAGATGAAGAAGATCAAGATTCATCCCCACGCAGCATCCCATTCATCTCGCAGCATCCTAACATATGAATTTCTTAGAATTTATGAAAAATCGACTAAGTCCGAGATGCCTTTAAGTAGGGATGCTGTATTAAGATGGGAGATGAAGAAGATCAAGATTCATCTCCATGCAGCATCCCATTCATCTCGCAGCATCCTTACATATGAATTTCTTAGAATTTATGAAAATTCGACTAAGTCCGAGATGCCTTTCAGAAGGGATGCTGTGTTGAGATGGGAGATGGAGAAGATCAAGATTCATCTCCATGCAGCATCCCATTCGTCTCGCAGCATCCCAACATATGTTTTTCTTAGAATTTATGAAAAATCGACTAAGTCCGAGATGCCATTAAGCAGGGATGCTGTATTGAGATGGGAGATGAAGAAGATCAAGATTCATCTCCACGCAGCATCCCATTCATCTCGCAGCATCCTAACATATGTTTTTCTTAGAATTTATGAAAAATCGACTAAGTCCGAGATGCCTTTAAGTAGGGATGCTGTATTAAGATGGGAGATGTAGGAGATCAAGATTCATCTCCATGCAGCATCCCATTCATCTCGCAGCATCCCAACATATGTTTTTCTTAGAATTTATGAAAAATCGACTAAGTCCGAGATGCCTTTAAGTAGGGATGCTGTATTAAGATGGGAGATGAAGAAGATCAAGATTCATCTCCATGCAGCATCCCATTCATCTCGCAGCATCCTTACATATGTTTTTCTTAGAATTTATGAAAAATCGACTAAGTCCGAGATGCCTTTAAGTAGGGATGCTGTATTGAGATGGGAGATGTAGAAGATCAAGATTCATCTCCATGCAGCATCCCATTCATCTCGAAGCATCCTAACATATGTTTTTCTTGGAATTTATAAAAAATCGACTAAGTCCGAGATGCCCTTAAGTTGGGATGCTGTATTAAGATGGGAGATGAAGAAGATCAAGATTCATCTCCATGCAGCATCCCATTCATCTCGCAGCATCCTAACATATGAATTTCTTCGAATTTATGAAAAATCGACTAAGTCCGAGATGCCATTAAGTAGGGATGCTGTATTGAGATGGGAGATGAAGAAGATCAAGATTCATCTCCATGCAGCATCCCATTCATCTCCCAGTATCCTAACATATGTTTTTCTTAGAATTTATGAAAAATCGACTAAGTCCGAGATGCCTTTAAGTAGGGATGCTGTATTAAGATGGGAGATGAAGAAGATCAAGATTCATCTCCATGCAGCATCCCATTCATCTCGCAGCATCCTAACATATGAATTTCTTAGAATTTATGAAAAATCGACTAAGTCCGAGATGCCTTTAAGTAGGGATGCTGTATTGAGATGGGAGATGAAGAAGATCAAGATTCATCTCCATGCAGCATCCCATTCATCTCGCAGCATCCTAACATATGAATTTCTTAGAATTTATGAAAAATCGACTAAGTCCGAGATGCCTTTAAGTAGGGATGCTGTATTGAGATGGGAGATGAAGAAGATCAAGATTCATCTCCACGCAGCATCCCATTCATCTCGCAGCATCCTAACATATGAATTTCTTAGAATTTATGAAAAATCGACTAAGTCCGAGATGCCTTTAAGTAGGGATGCTGTATTAAGATGGGAGATGAAGAAGATCAAGATTCATCTTCATGCAGCATCTCATTCATCTCGCAGCATCCTAACATATGAATTTCTTAGAATTTATGAAAAATCGACTAAGTCCGAGATGCCTTTAAGTAGGGATGCTGTATTAAGATGGGAGATGAAGAAGATCAATATTCATCTCCATGCAGCATCCCATTCATCTCACAGCATCCTAACATATGTTTTTCTAAGAATTTATGAAAAATCGACTAAGTCCGAGATGCCTTTAAGTAGGGATGCTGTATTGAGATGGGAGATGAAGAAGATCAAGATTCATCTCCATGCAGCATCCTATTCATCTCGCAGCATCCTAACATATGATTATCTTAGAATTTATGAAAAATCGACTACGTCCGAGATGCCTTTAAGCAGGGATGCTGTATTAAGATGGGAGATGAAGAAGATCAAGATTCATCTCCATGCAGCATCCCATTCATCTCGCAGCATCCTAACATATGTTTTTCTTAGAATTTATGAAAAATCGACTAAGTCCGAGATGCCTTTAAGTAGGGATGCTGTTTTAAGATGGGAGATGAAGAAGATCAAGATTCATCTTCATGCAGCATCTCATTCATCTCGCAGCATCCTAACATATGAATTTCTTAGAATTTATGAAAAATCGACTAAGTCCGAGATGCCTTTAAGAAGGGATGCTGTATTGAGATGGGAGATGAAGAAGATCAAGATTCATCTCCATGCAGCATCCCACTCATCTCCCAGCATCCTAACATATGAATTTCTTAGAATTTATGAAAATTCGACTAAGTCCGAGATGCCTTTAAGTAGGGATGCTGTATTGAGATGGGAGATGAAGAAGATCAAGATTCATCTCCATGCAGCATCCCATTCATCTCGCAGCATCCTAACATAGGTTTTTCTTAGAATTTATGAAAAATCGACTAAGTCCGAGATGCCTTTCAGTAGGGATGCTGTATTAAGATGGGAGATTAAGAAGATCAAGATTCATCTCCATGCAGCATCCCATTCATCTCGCAGCATCCTAACATATGTTTTTCTTAGAATTTATGAAAAATCGACTAAGTCCGAGATGCCTTTAAGTAGGGATGCTGTATTGAGATGGGAGATGAAGAAGATCAAGATTCATCTCCATGCAGCATCCCATTCATCTCGCAGCATCCTAACATAGGTTTTTCTTAGAATTTATGAAAAATCGACTAAGTCCGAGATGCCTTTAAGAAGGGATGCTGTATTAAGATGGGAGATGAAGAAGATCAAGATTCATCTCTATGCAGCATCCCATTCATCTCGCAGCATCCTAACATATGTTTTTCTTAGAATTTATGAAAAATCGACTAAGTCCGAGATGCCTTTAAGAAGGGATGCTGTATTGAGATGGGAGATGAAGAAGATCAAGATTCATCTCCATGCAGCATCCCATTCATCTCGCAGCATCCTAACATATGAATTTCTTAGAATTTATGAAAATTCGACTAAGTCCGAGATGCCTTTAAGTAGGGATGCTGTATTGAGATGGGAGATGAAGAAGATCAAGATTCATCTCCATGCAGCATCCCATTCATCTCGCAGCATCCTAACATATGTTTTTCTTAGAATTTATGAAAAATCGACTAAGTCCGAGATGCCTTTAAGTAGGGATGCTGTATTAAGATGGGAGATGTAGAAGATCAAGATACATCTCCATGCAGCATCCCATTCATCTCGCAGCATCCTAACATATGAATTTCTTAGAATTTATGAAAAATCGACTAAGTCCGAGATGCCTTTAAGTAGGGATGCTGTATTAAGATGGTAGATGTAGAAGATCAAGATACATCTCCATGCAGCATCCCATTCATCTCGCAGCATCCCAACATATGTTTTTTTTAGAATTTATGAAAAATCGACTAAGTCCGAGATGCCTTTCAGTAGGGATGCTGTATTAAGATGGGAGATTAAGAAGATCAAGATTCATCTCCATGCAGCATCCCATTCATCTCGCAGCATCCTAACATATGTTTTTCTTAGAATTTATGAAAAATCGACTAAGTCCGAGATGCCTTTAAGTAGGGATGCTGTATTGAGATGGGAGATGAAGAAGATCAAGATTCATCTCCATGCAGCATCCCATTCATCTCGCAGCATCCTAACATAGGTTTTTCTTAGAATTTATGAAAAATCGACTAAGTCCGAGATGCCTTTAAGAAGGGATGCTGTATTAAGATGGGAGATGAAGAAGATCAAGATTCATCTCTATGCAGCATCCCATTCATCTCGCAGCATCCCAACATATGTTTTTTTTAGAATTTATGAAAAATCGACTAAGTCCGAGATGCCTTTAAGTAGGGATGCTGTATTAAGATGGGAGATGAAGAAGATCAAGATTCATCTCCATGCAGCATCTTATTCATCTCGCAGCATCCCAACATATGTTTTTCTTAGAATTTATGAAAAATTGACTAAGTCCGAGATGCCTTTAAGTAGGGATGCTGTATTAAGATGGGAGATGAAGAAGATCAAGATTCATCTCCATGCAGCATCCCATTCATCTCGCAGCATCCTAACATATGTTTTTCTTAGAATTTATGAAAAATCGACTAAGTCCGAGATGCCTTTAAGTAGGGATGCTGTATTGAGATGGGAGATGAAGAAGATCAAGATTCATCTCCATGCAGCATCCCATTCATCTCGCAGCATCCTTACATATGTTTTTCTTAGAATTTATGAAAAATCGACTAAGTCCGAGATGCCTTTAAGTAGGGATGCTGTATTAAGATGGGAGATGAAGAAGATCAATATTCATCTCCATGCAGCATCCCATTCATCTCACAGCATCCTTACATATGTTTTTCTAAGAATTTATGAAAAATCGACTAAGTCCGAGATGCCTTTAAGTAGGGATGCTGTATTGAGATGGGAGATGAAGAAGATCAAGATTCATCTCCATGCAGCATCCTATTCATCTCGCAGCATCCTAACATATGATTATCTTAGAATTTATGAAAAATCGACTACGTCCGAGATGCCTTTAAGCAGGGATGCTGTATTGAGACGGGAGATGAAGAAGATCAAGATTCATCTCCATGCAGCATCCCATTCATCTCGCAGCATCCTAACATATGTTTTCTTAGAATTTATGAAAAATCGACTAAGTCCGAGATGCCTTTAAGTAGGGATGCTGTATTAAGATGGGAGATGAAGAAGATCAAGATTCATCTCCATGCAGCATCCCATTCATCTCACAGCATCCTAACATATGTTTTTCTAAGAATTTATGAAAAATCGACTAAGTCCGAGATGCCTTTAAGCAGGGATAATGTATTGAGATAGGAGATGAAGAAGATCAAGATTCATCTCCATGCAGCATCTAATTCATCTCGCAGCATCCAAACATATGTTTTTCTTAGAATTTATGAAAATTCGACTAAGTCCGAGATGCCTTTAAGTAGGGATGCTGTATTAAGATGGGAGATGAAGAAGATCAAGATTCATCTCCATGCAGCATCCCATTCATCTCGCAGCATCCTAACATATGAATTTCTTAGAATTTATGAAAAATCGACTAAGTCCGAGATGCCTTTAAGTAGGGATGCTGTATTAAGATGGGAGATGAAGAAGATCAAGATTCATCTCCATGCAGCATCCCATTCATCTCGCAGCATCCTAACATATGTTTTTCTAAGAATTTATGAAAAATCGACTAAGTCCGAGATGCCTTTAAGTAGGGATGCTGTATTAAGATGGGAGATGAAGAAGATCAAGATTCATCTCCATGCAGCATCCCATTCATCTCCCAGCATCCTAACATATGTTTTTCTTAGAATTTATGAAAAATCGACTAAGTCCGAGATGCCTTAAAGTAGGGATGCTGTATTGAGATGGGAGATGAAGAAGATCAAGATTCATCTCCATGCAGCATCCCATTCATCTCGCAGCATCCTTACATATGTTTTTCTTAGAATTTATGAAAAATCGACTAAGTCCGAGATGCCTTTAAGTAGGGATGCTGTATTGAGATGGGAGATGTAGAAGATCAAGATTCATCTCCATGCAGCATCCCATTCATCTCGCAGCATCCTAACATATGAATTTCTTAGAATTTATGAAAAATCGACTAAGTCCGAGATGCCTTTAAGTAGGGATGCTGTATTAAGATGGGAGATGAAGAAGATCAAGATTCATCTCCATGCAGCATCCCATTCATATCCCAGCATCCTACCATATGAAATTCTTAGAATTTATGAAAAATCGACTAAGTCCGAGATGCCTTTAATAAGGGATGCTGTATTAAGATGGGAGATGAAGAAGATCAAGATTCATCTCCATGCAGCATCCCATTCATCTCCCAGCATCCAAACATACGTTTTTCTTAGAATTTATGAAAAATCGACTAAGTCCGAGATGCCTTTAAGTAGGGATGCTGTATTAAGATGGGAGATGCAGAAGATCAAGATTCATCTCCATGCAGCATCTAATTTATCTTTCAGCATCCTTACATATGAATTTCTTAGAATTTATGAAAAATCGACTAAGTCCGAGATGCCTTTAAGTAGGGATGCTGTATTAAGATGGGAGATGAAGAAGATCAAGATTCATCTCCATGCAGCATCCCATTCATCTCGCAGCATCCTAACATATGAATTTCTTAGAATTTATGAAAAATCGACTAAGTCCGAGATGCCTTTAAGTAGGGATGCTGTATTGAGATGGGAGATGAAGAAGATCAAGATTCATCTCCATGCAGCATCCCATTCATCTCCCAGTATCCTAACATATGTTTTTCTTAGAATTTATGAAAAATCGACTAAGTCCGAGATGCCTTTAAGTAGGGATGCTGTATTAAGATGGGAGATGAAGAAGATCAAGATTCATCTCCATGCAGCATCCCATTCATCTCGCAGCATCCTAACATATGAATTTCTTAGAATTTATGAAAAATCGACTAAGTCCGAGATGCCTTTAAGTAGGGATGCTGTATTGAGATGGGAGATGAAGAAGATCAAGATTCATCTCCATGCAGCATCCCATTCATCTCGCAGCATCCTAACATATGAATTTCTTAGAATTTATGAAAAATCGACTAAGTCCGAGATGCCTTTAAGTAGGGATGCTGTATTGAGATGGGAGATGAAGAAGATCAAGATTCATCTCCACGCAGCATCCCATTCATCTCGCAGCATCCTAACATATGAATTTCTTAGAATTTATGAAAAATCGACTAAGTCCGAGATGCCTTTAAGTAGGGATGCTGTATTAAGATGGGAGATGGAGAAGATCAAGATTCATCTCCATGCAGCATCCCATTCATCTCACAGCATCCTAACATATGAATTTCTTAGAATTTATGAAAAATCGACTAAGTCCGAGATGCCTTTAAGTAGGGATGCTGTATTAAGATGGGAGATGAAGAAGATCAAGATTCATCTCCATGCAGCATCCCATTCATCTCGCAGCATCCTAACATATTAATTTCTCAGAATTTATGAAAAATCGACTAAGTCCGAGATGCCTTTAAGTAGGGATGCTGTATTAAGATGGGAGATGAAGAAGATCAAGATTCATCTCCATGCAGCATCCCATTCATCTCGCAGCATCCTTACATATGTTTTTCTTAGAATTTATGAAAAATCGACTAAGTCCGAGATGCCTTTAAGTAGGGATGCTGTATTGAGATGGGAGATGTAGAAGATCAAGATTCATCTCCATGCAGCATCCCATTCATCTCGAAGCATCCTAACATATGTTTTTCTTGGAATTTATAAAAAATCGACTAAGTCCGAGATGCCCTTAAGTTGGGATGCTGTATTAAGATGGGAGATGAAGAAGATCAAGATTCATCTCCATGCAGCATCCCATTCATCTCGCAGCATCCTAACATATTAATTTCTCAGAATTTATGAAAAATCGACTAAGTCCGAGATGCCTTTAAGTAGGGATGCTGTATTAAGATGGGAGATGAAGAAGATCAAGATTCATCTCCATGCAGCATCCCATTCATCTCGCAGCATCCTTACATATGTTTTTCTTAGAATTTATGAAAAATCGACTAAGTCCGAGATGCCTTTAAGTAGGGATGCTGTATTGAGATGGGAGATGTAGAAGATCAAGATTCATCTCCATGCAGCATCCCATTCATCTCGAAGCATCCTAACATATGTTTTTCTTGGAATTTATAAAAAATCGACTAAGTCCGAGATGCCCTTAAGTTGGGATGCTGTATTAAGATGGGAGATGAAGAAGATCAAGATTCATCTCCATGCAGCATCCCATACATCTCGCAGCATCCTAACATATCAATTTCTTAGAATTTATGAAAAATCGACTAAGTCCGAGATGCCTTCAAGTAGGGATGCTGTATTAAGATGGGAGATGAAGAAGATCAAGATTCATCTCCATGCAGCATCCCATTCATCTCGCAGCATCCTAACATATGTTTTTCTTAGAATTTATGAAAAATCGACTAAGTCCGAGATGCCTTTAAGTAGGGATGCTGTATTAAGATGGGAGATGAAGAAGATCAAGATTCATCTCCATGCAGCATCCCATTCATCTCGCAGCATCCTAACATATCAATTTCTTAGAATTTATGAAAAATCGACTAAGTCCGAGATGCCTTTAAGGAGGGATGCTGTATTAAGATGAGAGATGAAGAAGATGAAGATTCATCTCCATGCAGCATCCCATTCATCTCCCAGCATCCTAACATATGAATTTCTATGAATTTATGAAAAATCGACTAAGTCCGAGATGCCTTTAAGTAGGGATGCTGTATTAAGATGGGAGATGAAGAAGATCAAGATTCATCTCCATGCAGCATCCCATACATCTCGCAGCATCCTAACATATGAATTTCTTAGAATTTATGAAAAATCGACTAAGTCCGAGATGCCTTTAAGTAGGGATGCTGTATTAAGATGGGAGATGAAGAAGATCAAGATTCATCTCCATGCAGCATCCCATTCATCTCGCAGCATCCTAACATATTGTTTTCTTAGAATTTATGAAAAATCGACTAAGTCCGAGATGCCTTTAAGTAGAGTTGCTGTATTAGGATGGGAGATGAAGAAGATCAAGATTCATCTCCATGCAGCATCCCATTCATCTCGCAGCATCCTAACATATGTTTTTCTTAGAATTTATGAAAAATAGACTAAGTCCCAGATGCCTTTAAGTAGGGATGCTGTATTTAGATGGGAGATGTAGGAGATCAAGATTCATCTCCATGCAGCATCTTATTCATCTCGCAGCATCCTAACATATGATTTTCTTAGAATTTATGAAAAATCGACTAAGTCCGAGATGCCTTTAAGTAGGGATGCTGTAGTAAGATTGGAGATGAAGAAGATCAAGATTCATCTCCATGCAGCATCCCATTCATCTCCCAGCATCCTAACATATGAATTTCTTAGAATTTATGAAAAATCGACTAAGTCCGAGATGCCTTTAAGTAGGGATGCTGTATTAAGATGGGAGATGAAGAAGATCAAGATTCATCTCCATCCAGCATCCCATTCATCTCGCAGAATCCTATCATATGAATTTCTAAGAATTTATGAAATATCGACTAAGTCCGAGATGGCTTTAAGTAGGGATGCTGTATTAAGATGGGAGATGTAGGAGATCAAGATTCATCTCCATGCAGCATCCCATTCATCTCCCAGCATCCTAACATATGTTTTTCTATGAATTTATGAATAATCGACTAAGTCCGAGATGCCTTTAAGTAGGGATGCTGTATTAAGATGGGAGATGAAGAAGATCAAGATTCATCTCCATCCAGCATCCCATTCATCTCGCAGAATCCTATCATATGAATTTCTAAGAATTTATGAAATATCGACTAAGTCCGAGATGGCTTTAAGTAGGGATGCTGTATTAAGATGGGAGATGTAGGAGATCAAGATTCATCTCCATGCAGCATCCCATTCATCTCCCAGCATCCTAACATATGAATTTCTTAGAATTTATGAAAAATCGACTAAGTCCGAGATGGCTTTAAGTAGGGATGCTGTATTAAGATGGGAGATATAGGAGATCAAGATGCATCTCCATGCAGCATCCCATTCATCTCCCAGCATCCTAACATATGAATTTCTTGGAATTTATGAAAAATCGACTAAGTCCGAGATGCCTTTAAGTAGGGATGCTGTATTAAGATGGGAGATGAAGAAGATCAAGATTCATCTCCATGCAGCATCCCATTCATCTCCCAGCATCCTAACATATGAATTTCTATGAATTTATGAAAAATCGACTAAGTCCGAGATGCCTTTAAGTAGGGATGCTGTATTAAGATGGGAGATGAAGAAGATCAAGATTCATCTCCATGCAGCATCCCATTCATCTCGCAGCATCCTAACATATGAATTTCTTAGAATTTATGAAAAATCGACTTCGTCCGAGATGCCTTTAAGCAGGGATGCTGTGTTAAGACCGGAGATGAAGAAGATCAAGATTCATCTCCATGCAGCATCCCATTCATCTCGCAGCATCCTAACATTTGAAATTCTTAGAATATATGAAAAATCGAATAAGTCCGAGATTCCTTTAAGTAGGGATGCTGTATTAAGATGGGAGATGTAGGAGATCAAGATTTATCTCCATGCAGCATCCCATTCATCTCGCAGCATCCTAACATATGAATTTCTTAGAATTTATGCAAAATCGACTAAGTCCGAGATGCCTTTAAGTAGTTATGCTGTATTAAGATGGGAGATGGAGAAGATCAAGATTCATCTCCATGCAGCATCCCATTCATCTCGCAGCATCCTAACATATGAATTTCTTAGAATTTATGAAAAATCGACTAAGTCCGAGATGCCTTTAAGTAGGGATGCTGTATTAAGATGGGAGATGAAGAAGATCAAGATTCATCTCCATCCAGCATCCCATTCATCTCGCAGAATCCTATCATATGAATTTCTAAGAATTTATGAAATATCGACTAAGTCCGAGATGGCTTTAAGTAGGGATGCTGTATTAAGATGGGAGATGTAGGAGATCAAGATTCATCTCCATGCAGCATCCCATTCATCTCCCAGCATCCTAACATATGAATTTCTTAGAATTTATGAAAAATCGACTAAGTCCGAGATGGCTTTAAGTAGGGATGCTGTATTGAGATGAGAGATGTAGGAGATCAAGATTCATCTCCATGCAGCATCCCATTCATCTCGCAGCATCCTAACATATGTTTTTCTTAGAATTTATGAAAAATCGACTAAGTCCGAGATGCCTTTAAGTAGGGATGCTGTATTAAGATGGGAGATGTAGAAGATCAAGATTCATCTCCATGCAGCATCCCATTCATCTCCCAGCATCCTAACATATGAATTTCTTAGAATTTATGAAAAATCGACTAAGTCCGAGATGGCTTTAAGTAGGGATGCTGTATTAAGATGGGAGATATAGGAGATCAAGATGCATCTCCATGCAGCATCCCATTCATCTCCCAGCATCCTAACATATGAATTTCTTAGAATTTATGAAAAATCGACTAAGTCCGAGATGCCTTTAAGTAGGGATGCTGTATTAAGATGGGAGATGAAGAAGATCAAGATTCATCTCCATGCAGCATCCCATTCATCTCCCAGCATCCTAACATATGTTTTTCTATGAATTTATGAATAATCGACTAAGTCCGAGATGCCTTTAAGTAGGGATGCTGTATTAAGATGGGAGATGAAGAAGATCAAGATTCATCTCCATCCAGCATCCCATTCATCTCGCAGAATCCTATCATATGAATTTCTAAGAATTTATGAAATATCGACTAAGTCCGAGATGGCTTTAAGTAGGGATGCTGTATTAAGATGGGAGATGTAGGAGATCAAGATTCATCTCCATGCAGCATCCCATTCATCTCCCAGCATCCTAACATATGTTTTTCTTAGAATTTATGAAAAATCGACTAAGTCCGAGATGCCTTTAAGTAGGGATGCTGTATTAAGATGGGAGATGGAGAAGATCAAGATTCATCTCCATGCAGCATCCCATTCATCTCGCAGCATCCTAACATATGTTTTTCTTAGAATTTATGAAAAATCGACTAAGTCCGAGATGCCTCTAAGTAGGGATGCTGTATTAAGATGGGAGATGAAGAAGATCAAGATTCATCTCAATGCAGCATCCCATTCATCTCGCAGCATCCTAACATATGTTTTTCTAAGAATTTATGAAAAATCGACTAAGTCCGAGATGCCTTTAAGTAGGGATGCTGTATTAAGATGGGAGATAAAGAAGATCAAGATTCATCTCAACGCAGCATCCCATTCATCTCGCAGCATCCTAACATATGTTTTTCTTAGAATTTATGAAAAATCGACTAAGTCCGAGATGCCTTTAAGTAGGGATGCTGTATAAAGATGGGAGATGGAGAAGATCAAGATTCATCTCCATGCAGCATCCCATTCATCTCGCAGCATCCTAACATATGTTTTTCTTAGAATTTATGAAAAATCGACTAAGTCCGAGATGCCTTTAAGTAGGGATGCTGTATAAAGATGGGAGATGGAGAAGATCAAGATTCATCTCCATGCAGCATCCCATTCATCTCGCAGCATCCTAACATAAGTTTTTCTTAGAATTTATGAAAAATCGACTAAGTCCGAGATGCCTGTAAGTAGGGATGCTGTATTAAGATGGGAGATGAAGAAGATCAAGATTCATCTCCATGCAGCATCCCATTCATCTCGCAGCATCCTAACATAAGTTTTTCTTAGAATTTATGAAAAATCGACTAAGTCCGAGATGCCTTTAAGTAGGGATGCTGTATTAAGATGGGAGATAAAGAAGATCAAGATTCATCTCAACGCAGCATCCCATTCATCTCGCAGCATCCTAACATATGTTTTTCTTAGAATTTATGAAAAATCGACTAAGTCCGAGATGCCTTTAAGTAGGGATGCTGTATTAAGATGGGAGATGTAGGAGATCAAGATTCATCTCCATGCAGCATCCCATTCATCTCCCAGCATCCTAACATATGAATTTCTATGAATTTATGAAAAATCGACTAAGTCCGAGATGGCTTTAAGTAGGGATGCTGTATTGAGACGGGAGATGTAGGAGATCAATATTCATCTGCATGCAGCATCCCATTCATCTCGCAGCATCCTAACATATGTTTTTCTTAGAATTTATGAAAAATCGACTAAGTCCGAGATGCATTTAAGTAGGGATGCTGTATTAAGATGGGAGATGAAGAATGTCAAGAGTCATCTCCATGCAGCATCCCATTCATCTCGCAGCATCCTTACATATGAATTTCTTAGAATTTATGAAAAATTGACTAAGTCCGAGATGCCTTTAAGTAGGGATGCTGTAGTAAGATGGGAGATTGAGAAGATCAAGATTCATCTCCATGCAGCATCCCATTCATCTCGCAGCATCCTAACATATGTTTTTCTTAGAATTTATGAAAAATCGACTAAGTCCGAGATGCCTTTAAGTAGGGATGCTGTATAAACATGGGAGATGAAGAAGATCAAGATTCATCTCCATGCAGCATCCCATTCATCTCGCAGCATCCTAACATATTTTTTTTTTAGAATTAATGAAAAATCGACTAAGTCCGAGATGCCTTTAAGTAGGGATGCTGTATCGAGATGGGAGATGAAGAAGATCAAGATTCATCTCCATGCAGCATCCCATGCATCTCGCAGCATCCTAACATATGAATTTCTTAGAATTTATGAAAAATCGACTAGGTCCGAGATGCCTTTAAGTAGGGATGCTGTATTGAGATGGGAGATGTAGGAGATCAAGATTCATCTCCATGCAGCATCCCATTTATCTCCCAGCATCCTAACATATGAATTTCTTAGAATTTATGAAAAATCGACTAAGTCCGAGATGCCTTTAAGTAGGGATGCTGTATTGAGATGGGAGATGTAGGAGATCCAGATTCATCTCCATGCAGCATCCCATTCATCTCGCAGCATCCTAACATATGAATTTCTTAGAATTTATGAAAAATCGACTAAGTCCGAGATGCCTCTAAGTAGGGATGCTGTATTAAGATGGGAGATGAAGAAGATCAAGATTCATCTCCATGCAGCATCCCATTCATCTCCCAGCATCCTAACATATGTTTTTCTAAGAATTTATGAAAAATCGACTAAGTCCGAGATGCCTTTAAGTAGGGATGCTGTATTGAGATGGGAGATGAAGAAGATCAAGATTCATCTCCCCGCAGCATCCCATTCATCTCCCAGCATCCTAACATATGTTTTTCTTAGAATTTATGAAAAATCGACTAAGTCCGAGATGCCTTTAAGTAGGGATGCTGTATTAAGTTGGGAGATGAAAATGATCAAGATTCATCTCCATGCAGCATCCCATTCATCTCCCAGCATCCTAACATATGAATTTCTTAGAATTTATGAAAAATCGACTAAGTCCGAGATGCCTTTAAGTAGGGATGCTGTATTGAGATGGGAGATGAAGAAGATCAAGATTCATCTCCCCGCAGCATCCCATTCATCTCCCAGCATCCTAACATATGTTTTTCTTAGAATTTATGAAAAATCGACTAAGTCCGAGATGCCTTTAAGTAGGGATGCTGTATTGATATGGGAGATGAAGAAGATCAAGATTCATCTCCATGCAGCATCCCATTCATCTCCCAGCATCCTAACATATGAATTTCTTAGAATTTATGAAAAATCGGCTAAGTCCGAGATGCCTTTTAGTAGGGATGCTGTATTAAGATGGGAGATGTAGGAGATCAAGATTCATCTCCATGCAGCATCCCATTCATCTCGCAGCATTCTAACATATGTTTTTCTTAGAATTTATGAAAAATCGACTAAGTCCGAGATGCCTTTAAGTAGGGATGCTGTATTAAGATGGGAGATGAAGAAGATCAAGATTCATCTCCATGCAGCATCTCATTCATCTCGCAGCATCCTAACATATGAATTTCTTAGAATTTATGAAAAATCGACTAAGTCCGAGATGCCTTTAAGTAGGGATGCTGTATTGAGATGGGAGATGAAGAAGATCAAGATTCATCTCCATGCAGCATCCCATTCATCTCGCAGCATCCTTACATATGTTTTTCTTAGAATTTATGAAAAATCGACTAAGTCCGAGATGCCTTTAAGTAGGGATGCTGTATTGAGACGGGAGGTGAAGAAGATCAAGATTCATCTCCATGCAGCATCCCATTCATCTCCCAGCATCCCAACATATGTTTTTCTTAGAATTTATGAAAAATCGACTAAGTCCGAGATGCCTTTAAGTAGGGATGCTGTATTAAGATGGGAGATGAAGAAGATCAAGATTCATCTCCATGCAGCATCTCATTCATCTCGCAGCATTCTAACATATGTTTTTCTTAGAATTTATGAAAAATCGACTAAGTCCGAGATGCCTTTAAGTAGGGATGCTGTATTAAGATGGGAGATGAAGAAGATCAAGATTCATCTCCATGCAGCATCTCATTCATCTCGCAGCATTCTAACATATGTTTTTCTTAGAATTTATGAAAAATCGACTAAGTCCGAGATGCCTTTAAGTAGGGATGCTGTATTAAGATGGGAGATGAAAAAGATCAAGATTCATCTCCATGCAGCATCTCATTCATCTCGCAGCATCCTAACATATGTTTTTCTTGGAATTTATAAAAAATCGACTAAGTCCGAGATGCCTTTAAGTAGGGATGCTGTATTAAGATGGGAGATGAAGAAGATCAAGATTCATCTCCATGCAGCATCCCATTCATCTCGCAGCATCCTAACATATGTTTTTCTTGGAATTTATAAAAAATCGACTAAGTCCGAGATGCCTTTAAGTAGGGATGCTGTATTAAGATGGGAGATGAAGAAGATCAAGATTCATCTCCATGCAGCATCTCATCCATCTCGCAGCATCCTAACATATGAATTTCTTAGAATTTATGAAAAATCGACTAAGTCCGAGATGCCTTTAAGTAGGGATGCTGTATTAAGATGGGAGATGAAGAAGATCAAGATTCATCTCTATTCAGCATCCCATTCATCTCGCAGCATCCTAACATATGAATTTCTTAGATTTTATGAAAAATCGACTAAGTCCGAGATGCCTTTAAGTACGGATGCTGTATTGAGATGGGAGATGAAGAAGATCAAGATTCATCTCCATGCAGCATCTCATTCATCTCGCAGCATCCTAACATATGAATTTCTTAGAATTTATGAAAAATCGACTAAGTCCGAGATGCCTTTAAGTAGGGATGCTGTATTAAGATGGGAGATGAAGAAGATCAAGATTCATCTCCATGCAGCATCCCATTCATCTCCCAGCATCCTAACATATGTTTTTTTAAGAATTTATGAAAAATCGACTAAGTCCGAGATGCCTTTAAGTAGGGATGCTGTATTGAGATGGGAGATGAAGAAGATCAAGATTCATCTCCATACAGCATCCCATTCATCTCGCAGCATCCTAACATATGAATTTCTTAGAATTTATTAAAAATCGACTAAGTCCGAGATGCCTTTAAGAAGGGATGCTGTATTGAGATGGAAGATGAAGAAGATCAAGATTCATCTCCATGCAGCATCCCATTCATCTCGCAGCATCCTAACATATGTTTTTCTAAGAATTTATGAAAAATCGACTAAGTCCGAGATGCCTTTAAGTAGGGATGCTGTATTAAGATGGGAGATGAAGAAGATCAAGATTCATCTCCATGCAGCATCCCATTCATCTCGCAGCATCCCAACATATGTTTTTCTTAGAATTTATGAAAAATCGTCTTAGTCCGAGATGCCCTTAAGTAGGGATGCTGTATTAAGATGGGAGATGAAGAAGATCAAGATTCATATCCATGCAGCATCCCATTCATCTCGCAGCATCCTTACATATGAATTTCTTAGAATTTATGAAAAATCGACTAAGTCCGAGATGCCTTTAAGTAGGGATGCTGTATCAAGATGGGAGATGAAGAAGATCAAGATTCATCTCCATGCAGCATCCCATTCATCTCGCAGCATCCTAACATATGAATTTCTTAGAATTTATTAAAAATCGACTAAGTCCGAGATGCCTTTAAGTAGGGATGCTGTATTAAGACGGGAGATGAAGAAGATCAAGATTCATCTCCATGCAGCATCCCATTCATCTCGCAGCATCCTAACATATGTTTTTCTTAGAATTTATGAAAAATCGACTAAGTCCCAGATGCCTTTAAGTAGGGATGCTGTATTGAGATTGGAGATGAAGAAGATCAAGATTCATCTCCATGCAGCATCCCACTCATCTCGCAGCATCCTAACATATGAATTTCTTAGAATTTATGAAAAATCGACTTAGTCCGAGATGCCTTTAAGTAGTAATGCTGTATTGAGATGGGAGATGAAGAAGATCATGATTCAACTCCTTGCAACATCCCATTCATCTCGCAGCATCCTAACATATGAATTTCTATGAATTTATGAAAAATCGACTAAGTCCCAGATGCCTTTAAGTAGGGATGCTGTATTGAGATGGGAGATGTAGGAGATCAAGATTCATCTCCATGCAGCATCCCATTCATCTCCCAGCATCCTAACATATGAATTTCTTAGAATTTATGAAAATTCGACTAAGTCCGAGATGCCTTTAACTAGGGATGCTGTATTGAGATGGGAGATGTAGGAGATCAAGATTCATCTCCATGCAGCATCCCATTCATCTCGCAGCATCCCAACATATGTTTTTCTTAGAATTTATGAAAAATCGTCTTAGTCCGAGATGCCCTTAAGTAGGGATGCTGTATTAAGATGGGAGATGAAGAAGATCAAGATTCATATCCATGCAGCATCCCATTCATCTCGCAGCATCCTTACATATGAATTTCTTAGAATTTATGAAAAATCGACTAAGTCCGAGATGCCTTTAAGTAGGGATGCTGTATCAAGATGGGAGATGAAGAAGATCAACATTCATCTCCATGCAGCATCCCATTCATCTCGCAGCATCCTAACATATGTTTTTCTTAGAATTTATGAAAAATCGGCTAAGTCCGAGATGCCTTTAAGTAGGGATGCTGTATCAAGACGGGAGATGAAGAAGATCAAGATTCATCTCCATGCAGCATCCCATTCATCTCGCAGCATTCTAACATATGTTTTTCTTAGAATTTATGAAAAATCGACTAAGTCCGAGATGCCTTTAAGTAGGGATGCTGTATTAAGACGGGAGATGAAGAAGATCAAGATTCATCTCCATGCAGCATCCCATTCATCTCGCAGCATCCTAACATATGTTTTTCTTAGAATTTATGAAAAATCGACTAAGTCCCAGATGCCTTTAAGTAGGGATGCTGTATTGAGATTGGAGATGAAGAAGATCAAGATTCAACTCCATGCAGCATCCCATTCATCTCCCAGCATCCTAACATATGAATTTTTTAGAATTTATGAAAAATCGACTAAGTCCGAGATGCCTATAAGTAGGGATGCTGTATTGAGATGGAAGATGAAGAAGATCAAGATTCATCTCCATGCAGCATCCCATTCATCTCGCAGCATCCTAACATATGTTTTTCTAAGAATTTATGAAAAATCGACTAAGTCCGAGATGCCTTTAAGTAGGGATGCTGTATTAAGATGGGAGATGAAGAAGATCAAGATTCATCTCCATGCAGCATCCCATTCATCTCGCAGCATCCCAACATATGTTTTTCTTAGAATTTATGAAAAATCGTCTTAGTCCGAGATGCCCTTAAGTAGGGATGCTGTATTAAGATGGGAGATGAAGAAGATCAAGATTCATATCCATGCAGCATCCCATTCATCTCGCAGCATCCTTACATATGAATTTCTTAGAATTTATGAAAAATCGACTAAGTCCGAGATGCCTTTAAGTAGGGATGCTGTATCAAGATGGGAGATGAAGAAGATCAAGATTCATCTCCATGCAGCATCCCATTCATCTCGCAGCATCCTAACATATGTTTTTCTTAGAATTTATGAAAAATCGACTAAGTCCCAGATGCCTTTAAGTAGGGATGCTGTATTGAGATTGGAGATGAAGAAGATCAAGATTCATCTCCATGCAGCATCCCACTCATCTCGCAGCATCCTAACATATGAATTTCTTAGAATTTATGAAAAATCGACTTAGTCCGAGATGCCTTTAAGTAGGGATGCTGTATTGAGATGGGAGATGAAGAAGATCATGATTCAACTCCTTGCAACATCCCATTCATCTCGCAGCATCCTAACATATGAATTTCTATGAATTTATGAAAAATCGACTAAGTCCCAGATGCCTTTAAGTAGGGATGCTGTATTGAGATGGGAGATGTAGGAGATCAAGATTCATCTCCATGCAGCATCCCATTCATCTCGCAGCATCCTAACATATGAATTTCTTAGAATTTATGAAAAATCGTCTTAGTCCGAGATGCCCTTAAGTAGGGATGCTGTATTAGGATGGGAGATGAAGAAGTTCAAGATTCATATCCATGCAGCATCCCATTCATCTCGCAGTTTCCTTACATATGAATTTCTTAGAATTTATGAAAAATCGTCTTAGTCCGAGATGCCCTTAAGTAGGGATGCTGTATTAGGATGGGAGATGAAGAAGTTCAAGATTCATCTCCATGCAGCATCCCATTCATCTCGCAGCATCCTAACATATGTTTTTCTTAGAATTTATGAAAAATCGGCTAAGTCCGAGATGCCTTTAAGTAGGGATGCTGTATCAAGACGGGAGATGAAGAAGATCAAGATTCATCTCCATGCAGCATCCCATTCATCTCGCAGCATTCTAACATATGTTTTTCTTAGAATTTATGAAAAATCGACTAAGTCCGAGATGCCTTTAAGTAGGGATGCTGTATTAAGACGGGAGATGAAGAAGATCAAGATTCATCTCCATGCAGCATCCCATTCATCTCGCAGCATCCTAACATATGTTTTTCTTAGAATTTATGAAAAATCGACTAAGTCCCAGATGCCTTTAAGTAGGGATGCTGTATTGAGATTGGAGATGAAGAAGATCAAGATTCAACTCCATGCAGCATCCCATTCATCTCGCAGCATCCGAACATATGAATTTCTTAGAATTTATGAAAAATCGACTAAGTCCGAGATGCCTTTAAGTAGGGATGCTGTATTAAGATGGGAGATGAAGAAGATCAAGATTCATCTCCATGCAGCATCCCACTCATCTCGCAGCATCCTAACATATGAATTTCTTAGAATTTATGAAAAATCGACTTAGTCCGAGATGCCTTTAAGTAGGGATGCTGTATTGAGATGGGAGATGAAGAAGATCATGATTCAACTCCTTGCAACATCCCATTCATCTCGCAGCATCCTAACATATGAATTTCTATGAATTTATGAAAAATCGACTAAGTCCGAGATGCCTTTAAGTAGGGATGCTGTATCAAGATGGGAGATGAAGAAGATCAAGATTCATCTCCATGCAGCATCCCATTCATCTCGCAGCATCCTAAGTCCGAGATGCCTTTAAGTAGGGATGCTGTATTGAGATGGGAGATGAAGAAGATCAAGATTCATCTCCATGCAGCATCCCATTCATCTCGCAGCATCCTAACATATGTTTTTCTAAGAATTTATGAATAATCGACTAAGTCCGAGATGCTTTTAAGTAGAGATGCTGTATTGAGATGGGAGATGAAGAAGATCACAATTCATCTCCATGCAGCATCCCATTCATCCCTCAGCATCCAAACTTATGTTTTTCTTAGAATTTATGAAAAATCGACTAAGTCCGAGATGCCTTTAAGTAGGGATGCTGTATTAAGATGGGAGATGAAGAAGATCAAGATTCATCTCCATGCAGCATCCCATTCATCTCCCAGCATCCTAACATATGTTTTTCTTAGAATTTATGAAAAATTGACTAAGTCCCAGATGCCTTTAAGTAGGGATGCTGTATTAAGATGGGAGATGAAGAAGATCAAGATTCATCTCCATGCAGCATCCCATTCATCTCGCAGCATCCTTACATATGAATTTCTTAGAATTTATGAAAAATCGACTAAGTCCCAGACGCCTTTAAGTAGGGATGCTGTATTAAGATGGGAGATGGAGAAGATCAAGATTCATCTCCATGCAGCATCCCATTCATCTCCCAGCATCCTAACATATGAATTTCTTAGAATTTATGAAAAATCGACTAAGTCCGAGATGCCTTTAAGTAGGGATGCTGTATTAAGATGGGAGATGAAGAAGATCAAGATTCATCTCCATGCAGCATCCCAATCATCTCGCAGCATCCTAACATATGAATTTCTTAGAATTTATGAAAAATCGACTAAGTCCGAGATGCCTTTAAGTAGGGATGCTGTATTAAGATGAGAGATGAAGAAGATCAAGATTCATCTCCATGCAGCATCCCATTCATCTCCCAGCATCCTAACATATGAATTTCTTAGTATTTATGAAAAATCGACTAAGTCCGAGATGCCTTTAAGTAGGGATGCTGTATTAAGATGGGAGATGAAAAAGATCAAGATTCATCTCCATGCAGCATCCCATTCATCTCCCAGCATCCTAACATATGAATTTCTTAGAATTTATGAAAAATCGACTAAGTCCGAGATGCCTTTAAGTAGGGATGCTGCATTAAGATGGGAGATGAAGAAGATCAAGATTCATCTCCATGCAGCATCCCATTCATCTCCCAGCATCCTAACATATGTTTTTCTTAGAATTTATGAAAAATCGACTAAGTCCGAGATGCCTTTAAGTAGGGATGCTGTATTAAGATGGGAGATGAAAAAGAACAAGATTCATCTCCATGCAGCATCCCATTCATCTCCCAGCATCCTAACATATGAATTTCTATGAATTTATGAAAAATCGACTAAGTCCGAGATGCCTTTAAGTAGGGATGCTGTATTAAGATGGGAGATGAAGAAGATCAGGATTCATCTCCATGCAGCATCCCATTCGTCTCGAAGCATCCTAACATATGTTTTTCTTAGAATTTATGAAAAATCGACTAAGTCCGAGATGCCCTTAAGTAGGGATGCTGTATTAAGATGGAAGATGAAGAAGATCAAGATTTATCTCCATGCAGCATCCTATTCATCTCGCAGCATCCAAACTTATGTTTTTCTTAGAATTTATGAAAAATCGACTAAGTCCGAGATGCCTTTAAGTAGGGATGCTGTATTGAGATGGGAGATGTAGGAGATCATGATACATCTCTATGCAGCATCCCATTCATCTCGCAGCATCCTAACATATGTTTTTCTTAGAATTTATGAAAAATCGACTCAGTCCGAGATGCCTTTAAGTAGGGATGCTGTATTAAGATGGGAGATGAAGAAGATCAAGATTCATCTCCATGCAGCATCCCATTCATCTCCCAGCATCCTAACATATGAATTTCTTAGAATTCATGAAAAATCGACTAAGTCCGAGATGCCTTTAAGTAGGGATGCTGTATTAAGATGGGAGATTAAGAAGATCAAGATTCATCTCCATGCAGCATCCCATTTATCTCGCAGCATCCTAACATATGTTTTTCTTAGAATTTATGAAAAATCGACTAAGTCCGAGATGCCTTTAAGTAGGGATGCTGTATTAAGATGGGAGATTAAGAAGATCAAGATTCATCTCCATGCAGCATCCCATTCATCTCCCAGCATCCTTACATATGAATTTCTTAGAATTTATGAAAAATCGACTAAGTCCGAGATGCCTTTAAGTAGGGATGCTGTTTTAAGATGGGAGATGAAAAAGATCAAGATTCATCTCCATGCAGCATCCCATTCATCTCGCAGCATCCTAACATATGTTTTTCTTAGAATTTATGAAAAATCGACTAAGTCCGAGATGCCTTTAAGTAGGGATGCTGTATTAAGATGGGAGATGAAGAAGATCAAGATTCATCTCCATGCAGCATCCCATTCATCTCGCAGCATTATAACATATGTTTTGCTTAGAATTTATGAAAATTCGACTAAGTCCGAGATGCCTTTAAGTAGGGATGCTGTATTTAGATGGGAGATGAAGAAGATCAATATTCATCTCCATGCAGCATCCAATTCATCTCGCAGCATCCTAACATATGTTTTTCTTAGAATTTATGAAAAATCGACTTAGTCCGAGATGCCTTTAAGTAGGGATGCTGTATTAAGATTGGAGATGAAGAAGATCAAGATTCATCTCCATCCAGCATCCCATTCATCTCCCAGCATCCTAACATATGAATTTCTTAGAATTTATGAAAAATCGACTAAGTCCGAGATGCCTTTAAGTAGGGATGCTGTATAAAGATGGGAGATTAAGAAGATCAAGATTCATCTCCATGCAGCATCCAATTCATCTCCCAGCATCCTAACATATGTTTTTCTTAGAATTTATGAAAAATCGACTAAGTCCGAGATGCCTTTAAGTAGGGATGCTGTATTAAGATGGGAGATGAAGAAGATCAAGATTCATCTCCATGCAGCATCCCATTCATCTCCAAGCATCCTAACATATGTTTTTCTTAGAATTTATGGAAAATCGACTAAGTCCGAGATGCCTTTAAGTAGGGATGCTGTATTAAGATGGGAGATGAAGAAGATCAATATTCATCTCCATGCAGCATCCCATTCATCTCTCTGCATCCTAACATATGTTTTTCTGAGAATTTATGAAAAATCGACTAAGTCCGAGATGCCTTTAAGTAGGGATGCTGTATTAAGATGGGAGATGAAGAAGATCAAGATTCATCTCCATTCAGCATCCCATTCATCTCCCAGCATCCTAACATATGTTTTTCTTAGAATTTATGAAAAATCGACTAAGTCCGCGATGCCTTTAAGTAGGGATGCTGTATTGAGATTGGAGATGTAGGAGATCAAGATTCATCTCCATGCAGCATCTCATTCATATCGCAGCATCCTAACATATGTTTTTCTTAGAATTTATGAAAAATCTACTCAGTCCGAGATGCCTTTAAGAAGGGATGCTGTATTGAGATGGGAGATTAAGAAGATCAAGTTTTATCTCTATGCAGCATCCCATTCATCTCGCAGCTTCCTAACATATGTTTTTCTTAGAATTTATGAAAAATCGACTAAGTCCGAGATGCCTTTAAGTCGGGATGCTGTATTGAGATGGGAGATTAAGAAGATCAAGTTTTATCTCTATGCAGCATCATATTCATCTCGCAGCATCCTAACATATGTTTTTCTTAGAATTTATGAAAAATCGACTAAGTCCGAGATTTCTTTAAGTAGGGATGCTGTAATAAGATGGGAGATGAAGAAGATCAAGATTCATCTCAATGCAGCATCCCATTCATCTCCTAGCATCCTAACATATGAATTTCTTAGAATTTATGAAAAATCGACTAAGTCCGAGATGCCTTTAAGTAGGGATGCTGTATTAAGATGGGAGATGAAGAAGATCAAGATTCATCTCCATGCAGCATCCCATTCATCTCGCAGCATCCTAACATATGTTTTTCTTAGAATTTATGAAAAATCGACTAAGTCCGAGATGCCTTTAAGTAGGGATGCTGTTTTGAGATGGGAGATGAAGAAGATCAAGATTCATCTCCATGCAGCATCCCATTCATCTCGCAGCATCCTAACATATGTTTTTCTTAGAATTTATGAAAAATCGACTAAGTCCGAGATGCCTCTAAGTAGGGATGCTGTATTAAGATGGGAGATGAAGAAGATCAAGATTCATCTCCATGCAGCATCTCATTCATCTCGCAGCATTCTAACATATGTTTTTCTTAGAATTTATGAAAAATCGACTAAGTCCGAGATGCCTTTAAGTAGGGATGCTGTATTAAGATGGGAGATGAAGAAGATCAAGATTCATCTCCATGCAGCATCTCATTCATCTCGCAGCATTCTAACATATGTTTTTCTTAGAATTTATGGAAAATCGACTAAGTCCGAGATGCCTTTAAGTAGGGATGCTGTATTAAGATGGGAGATGAAAAAGATCAAGATTCATCTCCATGCAGCATCTCATTCATCTCGCAGCATCCTAACATATGTTTTTCTTGGAATTTATAAAATCGACTAAGTCCGAGATGCCTTTAAGTAGGGATGCTGTATTAAGATGGGAGATGAAGAAGATCAAGATTCATCTCCATGCAGCATCCCATTCATCTCGCAGCATCCTAACATATGTTTTTCTTAGAATTTATGAAAAATCGACTAAGTCCGAGATGCCTTTAAGTAGGGATGCTGTTTTGAGATGGGAGATGAAGAAGATCAAGATTCATCTCCATGCAGCATCCCATTCATCTCGCAGCATCCTAACATAGGTTTTTCTAAGAATTTATGAAAAATCGACTAAGTCCGAGATGCCTTTAAGTAGGGATGCTGTATTGAGATGGGAGATGAAGAAGATCAAGATTCATCTCCATGCAGCATCCCATTCATCTCGCAGCATCCTAACATATGTTTTTCTAAGAATTTATGAAAAATCGACTAAGTCCGAGCTGCCTTTAAGTAAGGATGCTGTATTAAGATGGGAGATGAAGAAGATCAAGATTCATCTCCATGCAGCATCCCATTCATCTCGCAGCATCCTAACATATGAATTTCTTAGATTTTATGAAAAATCGACTAAGTCCGAGAAGCCTTTAAGTAGGGATGCTGTATTGAGATGGGAGATGAAGAAGATTAAGATTCATCTCCATGCAGCATCCCATTCATCTCGCAGCATCCTAACATATGTTTTTCTTGGAATTTATAAAAAATCGACTAAGTCCGAGATGCCTTTAAGTAGGGATGCTGTATTAAGATGGGAGATGAAGAAGATCAAGATTCATCTCCATGCAGCATCTCATTCATCTCGCAGCATCCTAACATATGAATTTCTTAGAATTTATGAAAAATCGACTAAGTCCGAGATACCTTTAAGTAGGGATGCTGTATTAAGATGGGAGATGAAGAAGATCAAGATTCATCTCTATTCAGCATCCCATTCATCTCGCAGCATCCTAACATATGAATTTCTTAGATTTTATGAAAAATCGACTAAGTCCGAGAAGCCTTTAAGTAGGGATGCTGTATTGAGATGGGAGATGAAGAAGATCAAGATTCATCTCCCATCTCGCAGCATCCTAACATATGAATTTCTTAGAATTTATGAAAAATCGACTAAGTCCGAGATGCCTTTAAGTAGGGATGCTGTATTAAGATGGGAGATGAAGAAGATCAAGATTCATCTCCATGCAGCATCCCATTCATCTCCCAGCATCCTAACATATGTTTTTTTAAGAATTTATGAAAAATCGACTAAGTCCGAGATGCCTTTAAGTAGGGATGCTGTATTGAGATGGGAGATGAAGAAGATCAAGATTCATCTCAATACAGCATCCCATTCATCTCGCAGCATCCTAACATATGAATTTCTTAGAATTTATGAAAAATCGACTAAGTCCGAGATGCCTTTAAGAAGGGATGCTGTATTGAGATGGAAGATGAAGAAGATCAAGATTCATCTCCATGCAGCATCCCATTCATCTCGCAGCATCCTAACATATGTTTTTCTAAGAATTTATGAAAAATCGACTAAGTCCGAGATGCCTTTAAGTAGGGATGCTGTATTAAGATGGGAGATGAAGAAGATCAAGATTCATCTCCATGCAGCATCCCATTCATCTCGCAGCATCCCAACATATGTTTTTCTTAGAATTTATGAAAAATCGTCTTAGTCCGAGATGCCCTTAAGTAGGGATGCTGTATTAAGATGGGAGATGAAGAAGATCAAGATTCATATCCATGCAGCATCCCATTCATCTCGCAGCATCCTTACATATGAATTTCTTAGAATTTATGAAAAATCGACTAAGTCCGAGATGCCTTTAAGTAGGGATGCTGTATCAAGATGGGAGATGAAGAAGATCAAGATTCATCTCCATGCAGCATCCCATTCATCTCGCAGCATCCTAACATATGAATTTCTTAGAATTTATTAAAAATCGACTAAGTCCGAGATGCCTTTAAGTAGGGATGCTGTATTAAGACGGGAGATGAAGAAGATCAAGATTCATCTCCATGCAGCATCCCATTCATCTCGCAGCATCCTAACATATGTTTTTCTTAGAATTTATGAAAAATCGACTAAGTCCCAGATGCCTTTAAGTAGGGATGCTGTATTGAGATTGGAGATGAAGAAGATCAAGATTCATCTCCATGCAGCATCCCACTCATCTCGCAGCATCCTAACATATGAATTTCTTAGAATTTATGAAAAATCGACTTAGTCCGAGATGCCTTTAAGTAGGGATGCTGTATTGAGATGGGAGATGAAGAAGATCATGATTCAACTCCTTGCAACATCCCATTCATCTCGCAGCATCCTAACATATGAATTTCTATGAATTTATGAAAAATCGACTAAGTCCCAGATGCCTTTAAGTAGGGATGCTGTATTGAGATGGGAGATGTAGGAGATCAAGATTCATCTCCATGCAGCATCCCATTCATCTCCCAGCATCCTAACATATGAATTTCTTAGAATTTATGAAAATTCGACTAAGTCCGAGATGCCTTTAACTAGGGATGCTGTATTGAGATGGGAGATGTAGGAGATCAAGATTCATCTCCATGCAGCATCCCATTCATCTCGCAGCATCCCAACATATGTTTTTCTTAGAATTTATGAAAAATCGTCTTAGTCCGAGATGCCCTTAAGTAGGGATGCTGTATTAAGATGGGAGATGAAGAAGATCAAGATTCATATCCATGCAGCATCCCATTCATCTCGCAGCATCCTTACATATGAATTTCTTAGAATTTATGAAAAATCGACTAAGTCCGAGATGCCTTTAAGTAGGGATGCTGTATCAAGATGGGAGATGAAGAAGATCAACATTCATCTCCATGCAGCATCCCATTCATCTCGCAGCATCCTTACATATGTTTTTCTTAGAATTTATGAAAAATCGACTAAGTCCGAGATGCCTTTAAGTAGGGATGCTCTATTAAGATGGGAGATGAAGAAGATCAAGATTAATCTCCATGCAGCATCTCATTCATCTCGCAGCACCCTAACATATGTTTTTCTTAGAATTTATGAAAAATCGACTAAGTCCGAGATGCCTTTAAGTAGGGATGCTGTATTGAGATGGGAGATGAAGAAGATCAAGATTCATCTCCATGCAGCATCCCATTCATCTCGCAGCATCCTAACATATGTTTTTCTATGAATTTATGAAAAATCGACTAAGTCCGAGATGCCTTTAAGTAGGGATGCTGTATTAAGATGGGAGATGAAGAAGATCAATTTATGAAAAATCGACTAAGTCCGAGATGCCTTTAAGTAGGGATGCTGTATTGAGATGGGAGATGAAGAAGATCAAGATTCATCTCCATGCAGCATCCCATTCATCTCGAAGCATCCTAACATATGTTTTTCTTAGAATTTATGAAAAATCGACTAAGTCCGAGATTCCTTTAAGTAGGGATGCTTTATTAAGATGGGAGATGAAGAAGATCAAGATTCATCTCCATGCAGCATCCCATTCATCTCGCAGCATCCTAACATATGAATTTCTTAGAATTTATGAAAAATCGACTAAGTCCGAGTCGCCTTTAAGTAGGGATGCTGTATGGAGATGGGAGATGTAGAAGATCAAGATTCATCTCCATGCAGCATCCCATTCTCCTCGCAGCATCCTAACATATGTTTTTCTTAGAATTTATGAAAAATCGACTAAGTCCGAGATGCATTTAAGTAGGGATGCTGTATTAAGATGGGAGATGAAGAAGATCAAGATTCATCTCCATGCAGCATCCCATTCATCTCGCAGCATCCTAACATATGTTTTTCTTAGAATTTATGAAAAATCGACTAAGTCAGAGATGCCTTTAAGTAGGGATGCTGTATTGAGGTGGTAGATGTAAAAGATCAATATTCATCTCCATGCAGCATCCCATTCATCTCGCAGCATCCTAACATATGAATTTCTTAGAATTTATGAAAAATCGACTAAGTCCGAGATGCCTTTAAGTAGGGATGCTGTATTAAGATGGGAGATGAAGAAGATCAAGATTCATCTCCATGCAGCATCCCATTCATCTCGCAGCATCCTAACATATGTTTTTCTTAGAATTTATGAAAAATCAACTAAGTCCGAGATGCCCTTAAGTAGGGATGCTGTATTGAGATGGGAGATGAAGAAGATCAAGATTTATCTCCATGCAGCATCCCATTCATCTCGCAGCATCCTAACATATGTTTTTCTTAGAATTTATGAAAAATCGACTAAGTCCGAGATGCCTTGAAGTAGGGATGCTCTATTAAGATGGGAGATGAAGAAGATCAAGATTCATCTTCATGCAGCATCACATTCATCTCGAAGCATCCTAACATATGTTTTTCTTAGAATTTATGAAAAATCGACTAAGTACGAGATGCCTTTAAGTAGGGATGCTGTATTAAGATGGGAGATGATGCAGACCAAGATTCATCTCCATGCAGCATCCCATTCATCTCCCAGCATCCTAACATATGTTTTTCCATGAATTTATGAAAAATCGACTAAGTCCGAGATGCCTTTAAGTAGGGATGCTGTATTGAGATGGGAGATGAAGAAGATCAAGATTCATCTCCATGCAGCATCCCATTCATCTCTCAGCATCCTTACATATGTTTTTCTTAGAATTTATGAAAAATCGACTAAGTCCGAGATGCCTTTAAGCAGGGATGCTGTATTAAGATGGGAGATGAAGAATATCAAGATTCATCTCCATGCAGCATCCCATTCATCTCCCAGCATCCAAACATATGTTTTTCTTAGAATTTATGAAAAATCGACTAAGTCCGAGATGCCTTCAAGTAGGCATGAAGAAGATCAAGATTCATCTCCATGCAGCATCCCATTCATCTCGCAGCATCCTAACATATGTTTTTCTGAGAATTTATGAAAAATCGACTAAGTCCGAGATGCCTTTAAGTAGGGATGCTGTATTAAGATGGGAGATGAAGAAGATCAAGATTAATCTCCATGCAGCATCCCATTCATCTCGCATCATCCCAACATATGTTTTTCTTAGAATTTATGAAAAATCGACTAAGTCCGAGATGCCTTTAAGTAGTCATGCTGTATTAAGATGGGAGATGAAGAAGATCAAGATTTATCTCCATGCAGCATTCCATTCATCTCCCAGCATCCTAACATATGTTTTTCTTAGAATTTATGGAAAATCGACTAAGTCCGAGATGCCTTTAAGTAGGTATGCTGTATTAAGATGGGAGATGAAGAAGATCAAGATTCATCTCCATGCAGCATCTTATTCATCTCGCAGCATCCTAACATATGTTTTTCTTAGAATTTATGAAAAATCGACTAAGTCCGAGATGCCTTTAAGTAGGGATGCTGTATTAAGATGGGAGATGAAGAAGATCAAGATTTATCTCCATGCAGCATCCCATTCATCTCCCAGCATCCTAACATATGTTTTTCTTAGAATTTATGAAAAATCGACTAAGTCCGAGATGCCTTTAAGTAGGGATGCTGTATTAAGATGGGAGATGAAGAAGATCAAGATTCATCTCCATGCAGCATCCCATTCATCTCGCAGCATCCTAACATATGTTTTTCTTAGAATTTATGAAAAATCGACTAAGTCCGAGATGCCTTTAAGTAGGGATGCTGTATTAAGATGGGAGATGGAGAAGATCAAGATTCATCTCCATGCAGCATCCCATTCATCTCGCAGCATCCTAACATATTGTTTTCTTAGAATTAATGAAAAATCGACTAAGTCCGAGATGCCTTTAAGTAGGGATGCTGTATTAAGATGGGAGATTTAGAAGATCAAGATTCATCTCCATGCAGCATCCCATTCATCTCGCAGCATCCTAACATATGTTTTTCTTAGAATTTATGAAAAATCGACTAAGTCCGAGATGCCTTTAAGTAGGGATGCTGTATTAAGATGGGAGATGAAGAAGATCAAGATTCATCTCCATGCAGCATCCCATTCATCTCGCAGCATCCGAACATATGTTTTTCTTAGAATTTATGAAAAATCGACTAAGTCCGAGATGCCTTTAAGTAGGGATGCTGTATTAAGATGGGAGATGAAGAAGATCAAGATTCATCTCAATGCAGCATCCCATTCATCTCGCAGCATCCTAACATATGTTTTTCTTAGAATTTATGAAAAATCGACTAAGTCCGAGATGCCTTTAAGTAGGGATGCTGTATTTAGACGGGAGATGAAGAAGATCAAGATTCATCTCCATGCAGCATCCCATTCATCTCGCAGCATCCTAACATATGTTTTTCTTAGAATTTATGAAAAATCGACTAAGTCCGAGATGCCTTTAAGTAGGGATGCTGTATTTAGATGGGAGATGGAGAAGATCAAGGTTCATCTCCATGCAGCATCTCATTCATCTCGCAGCATCCCAACATATGTTTTGCTTAGAATTTATGCAAAATCGACTAAGTCTGAGATGCCTTTAAGTAGGGATGCTGTATTTAGATGGGAGATGGAGAAGATCAAGATTTATCTCCATGCAGCATCCCATTCATCTCGCAGCATCCTAACATATGTTTTTCTTAGAATTTATGAAAAATCGACTAAGTCCGAGATGCCATTAAGTAGGGATGCTGAATTGAGATGGGAGATGTAGGAGATCAAGATTCATCTCCATGCAGCATCCCATTCATCTCGCAGCATCCTAACATATGAATTTCTTAGAATTTATGAAAAATCGACTAAGTCCGAGATGCCTTTAAGTAATGATGCTGTATTAAGATGGGAGATGAAGAAGATCAAGATTCATCTCCATGCAGCATCCCATTCATCTCCCAGCATCCTAACATATGTTTTTCTTAGAATTTATGAAAAATCGACTAAGTCCGAGATGCCTTTAAGAAGGGATGCTGTATTAAGATGGGAGATGTTGAAGATCAAGATTCAACTCCATGCAGCATCCCATTCATCTCGCTGCATCCTAACATATGAATTTCTTAGAATTTATGAAAAATCGACTAAGTCCGAGATGCCTTTAAGTAGGGATGCTGTATTAAGATGGGAGATGTAGGAGATCAAGATTCATCTCCATGCAGCATCCCATTCATCTCGCAGCATCCTAACATATGAATTTCTATGAATTTATGAAAAATCGGCTAAGTCTGAGATGCCTTTAAGAAGGGATGCTGTATTAAGACGGGAGATGAAGAAGATCAAGATTCATCTCCATGCAGCATCCCATTCATCTCCCAGCATCCTAACATATGTTTTTCTTAGAATTTATGAAAAATCGACTAAGTCCGAGATGCCTTTAAGAAGGGATGCTGTATTAAGATGGGAGATGTTGAAGATCAAGATTCAACTCCATGCAGCATCCCATTCATCTCGCTGCATCCTAACATATGAATTTCTTAGAATTTATGAAAAATCGACTAAGTCCGAGATGCCTTTAAGTAGGGATGCTGTATTAAGATGGGAGATTAAGAAGATCAAGATTCATCTCCATGCAGCATCTCATTCATCTCGCAGCATCCTAACATATGTTTTCCTTAGAATTTATGAAAAACCGACTAAGTCCGAGATGCCCTTAAGTAGGAATGCTGTATTAAGATGTGAGATGAAGAAGATCAAGATTCATCTCCATGCAGCATCCCATTCATCTCGCAGCATCCAAACATATGTTTTTCTTAGAATTTATGAAAAATCGACTAAGTCCGAGATGCCTTTAAGTAGGGATGCTGTATTGAGATGGGAGATTAGGAAGATCAAGATTCATCTCCATGCAGCATCCCATTCATCTCGCAGCATCCTAACATATGAATTTCTTAGAATTTATGAAAAATCGACTAAGTCCGCGATGCCTTCAAGTAGGGATGCTGTATTAAGGAGGGAGATGAAGAAGATCAAGATGCATCTCCATGCAGCATCCCATTCATCTCCCAGCATCCTAACATATGCTTTTCTTAGAATTTATGAAAAATCGACTTAGTCCGAGATGCCTTTAAGTAGGGATGCTGTATTAAGATGGGAGATGAAGAAGATCAAGATTCATCTCCATGCAGCATCCCATTCATCTCGCAGCATCCTAACATATGAATTTCTTAGAATTTATGAAAAATCGACTAAGTCCGAGATGCCTTTAAGTAGGGATGCTGTATCGAGATGGGAGATGTAGAAGATCAAGATTCATCTCCATGCAGCATCCCATTCATCTCGCAGCATCCTAACATGTGAATTTCTTAGAATTTATGAAAAATCGACTAAGTCCGAGATGCCTTTAAGTAGGGATGCTGTATTAAGATGGAAGATGAAGAAGATCAAGATTCATCTCCATGCAGCATCCCATTCATTTCGCAGCATCCTAACATATGTTTTTCTTAGAATTTATGAAAAATCGACTAAGTCCGAGATGCCTTTAAGTAGGGATGCTGTATCGAGATGGGAAATGAAGAAGATCAAGATTCATCTCCATGCAGCATCTCATTCATCTCGCAGCATCCTAACATATGTTTTTCTTAGAATTTATGAAAAATCGACTAAGTCAGAGATGCCTTTAAGTAGGGATGCTGTATTGAGGTGGTAGATGTAAAAGATCAATATTCATCTCCATGCAGCATCCCATTCATCTCGCAGCATCCTAACATATGAATTTCTTAGAATTTATGAAAAATCGACTAAGTCCGAGATGCCTTTAAGTAGGGATGCTGTATTAAGATGGGAGATGAAGAAGATCAAGATTCATCTCCATGCAGCATCCCATTCATCTCGCAGCATCCTAACATATGTTTTTCTTAGAATTTATGAAAAATCAACTAAGTCCGAGATGCCCTTAAGTAGGGATGCTGTATTGAGATGGGAGATGAAGAAGATCAAGATTTATCTCCATGCAGCATCCCATTCATCTCGCAGCATCCTAACATATGTTTTTCTTAGAATTTATGAAAAATCGACTAAGTCCGAGATGCCTTGAAGTAGGGATGCTCTATTAAGATGGGAGATGAAGAAGATCAAGATTCATCTTCATGCAGCATCACATTCATCTCGAAGCATCCTAACATATGTTTTTCTTAGAATTTATGAAAAATCGACTAAGTACGAGATGCCTTTAAGTAGGGATGCTGTATTAAGATGGGAGATGATGCAGACCAAGATTCATCTCCATGCAGCATCCCATTCATCTCCCAGCATCCTAACATATGTTTTTCCATGAATTTATGAAAAATCGACTAAGTCCGAGATGCCTTTAAGTAGGGATGCTGTATTGAGATGGGAGATGTAGAAGATCAAGATTCATCTCCATGCAGCATCCCATTCATCTCTCAGCATCCTTACATATGTTTTTCTTAGAATTTATGAAAAATCGACTAAGTCCGAGATGCCTTTAAGCAGGGATGCTGTATTAAGATGGGAGATGAAGAATATCAAGATTCATCTCCATGCAGCATCCCATTCATCTCCCAGCATCCAAACATATGTTTTTCTTAGAATTTATGAAAAATCGACTAAGTCCGAGATGCCTTCAAGTAGGCATGAAGAAGATCAAGATTCATCTCCATGCAGCATCCCATTCATCTCGCAGCATCCTAACATATGTTTTTCTGAGAATTTATGAAAAATCGACTAAGTCCGAGATGCCTTTAAGTAGGGATGCAGTATTAAGATGGGAGATGAAGAAGATCAAGATTAATCTCCATGCAGCATCCCATTCATCTCGCATCATCCCAACATATGTTTTTCTTAGAATTTATGAAAAATCGACTAAGTCCGAGATGCCTTTAAGTAGGGATGCTGTTTTAAGATGGGAGATGAAGAAGATCAAGATTCATCTCCATGCAGCATCCCATTCATCTCGCAGCATCCTAACATATGTTTTTCTTAGAATTTATGAAAAATCGACTAAGTCCGAGATGCCTTTAAGTAGGGATGCTGTATTAAGATGGGAGATAAAGAAGATCAAGATTCATCTCAACGCAGCATCCCATTCATCTCGCAGCATCCTAACATATGTTTTTCTTAGAATTTATGAAAAATCGACTAAGTCCGAGATGCCTTTAAGTAGGGATGCTGTATTAAGATGGGAGATGGAGAAGATCAAGATTCATCTCCATGCAGCATCCCATTCATCTCGCAGCATCCTAACATATGTTTTTCTTAGAATTTATGAAAAATCGACTAAGTCCGAGATGCCTCTAAGTAGGGATGCTGTATTAAGATGGGAGATGAAGAAGATCAAGATTCATCTCAATGCAGCATCCCATTCATCTCGCAGCATCCTAACATATGTTTTTCTAAGAATTTATGAAAAATCGACTAAGTCCGAGATGCCTTTAAGTAGGGATGCTGTATTAAGATGGGAGATAAAGAAGATCAAGATTCATAGATTAGATAGATATATGATGATGATTTTTAGAATTTTAAGAGAAATACAGTTCTGAACCCTGATTAAAAAAAAAAAAATGAAATGGAGCTTGCGGTTCAATTTGACTCAACACGGGAAAACTTACCAGGTCCGAACTTATGGAGGTGAGACAGATTAATAGCTCTTTCTCAAATTTAAGGGTAGTGGTGCATGGCCGTTCTTAGTTCGTGGATTGATTTGTCTGGTTAATTCCGATAACGAACGTGACTCACATATGCTAACTAGAACGCAGTCAGCGTTAATGCGTCGATGCCGATTGGAACGGGTTAGGACCTTTCGGTGGAGTATGACCTGACACCTTCGCTGTTCGTGTGCGCAAGTGCACTTACGGTACGCTGCTTAGCAGGACAATTTGTGTTTAGCAAAATGAGATCGAGCGATAACAGGTCCGTGATGCCCTTAGATGTTCTGGGCTACACGCGTGCTACAATGTGGGTAGCAGCGTGTCTCCTATTCCGAGAGGAACGGGAAATCACTCAAATACTCACTTAGTAGGGATTATGGATTGCAATGGTCCATATGAACTCGGAACTTCTAGTAAGTGCTGGTCATCAGCCAGCGTTGAATACGTCCCTGCCCTTTGTACACACCGCCCGTCGCTACTACCGATGGATTATTTAGTGAGGTCTTTGGAGATGATCGTTCGCTGGATCCTCGTGAACCGCGTCTGCTTTATCGAAGTTGACCGAACTTGATGATTTAGAGGAAGTAAAAGTCGTAACAAGGTTTCCGTAGGTGAACCTGCGGAAGGATCATTAGTGGCCAAGTGATCCTTCCAGAAGTCCGAACCTGCGGGTTGAGACTTCGGCACAAGTTGCCATATGATAATTGACGAAACACTATAGAAGTCCGAACCTGCGGGTTGAGACTTAGGCACAAGTTGCCATATGAACATTGACGAAACACTATGAAGTCCGAACCTGCGGGTTGAGACTTAGGCACAAGTTGCCTTATACATGACTTCGAACAAATACACAAGTCCGAACCTGCGGGTTGAGACTTAGGCACAAGTTGCCTTATACATGACTTCGAACAAATACACAAGTCCGAACCTGCGGGTTGAGACTTAGGCACAAGTTGCCATATGAAAGTTGACGAAACACTAACAAGTCCGAACCTGCGGGTTGAGACTTAGGCACACGTTGCCTTATACATGACTTCGAACAAATACACAAGTCCGAACCTGCGGGTTGAGACTTAGGCACAAGTTGCCTTATACATACATTGGCCAAATAAACAGAAGTCCGAACCTGCGGGTTGAGACTTAGGCACAAGTTGCCATATTATATTCGATCAAACACTAAGTAGTCCGAACCTGCGGGTTGAGACTCAAGACCGTAACAAGATGTCACTATACAAGTCCGAACCTAAGGGTTGAGACTTAATGCGATCTAGATACCAAGTTGACATCCAATACCTGTTGAGCAAAACCAAAGATTCCCTGTTCTCGAATGATTACACTATATAACAGGGAATCTTGAAGAAATCAAGCAAGCGTGAAACAAAGTCATCACTTGGGCATGCTCGATAGCCAACCACATGACCTTAACCTAAGAGAGCATGCAAACCACATGATACCTATAAACGATTAACCCGCCCTAGTTCAATCGTTCACCAAGTGATGACTTCAGTATGGCTAAGAGAAAAACTTTTAAATGGGAAAAACTCTAAGTCCGAACCTCCGGGTTGAGACTTCCGCGTCGGAGGTGGGCGCACCTCCTATCCGAAAGATGGTGAATCAGGGGTGTTCGATCAGCAATGGTCGGATGCCCCGTCGTAGTCCAACTATGACAATCCAAGTCAAGACCTCCGGGTTGAGACTTCCGCGTCCGGAGGTACGCGTACCGCCTACCCGAAAGATGGTGAATCAGGGGTGTTCGATCAGCAATGGTCGGATGCCCCGTCGTAGTCCAACTATGACAATCAAAGTCAAGACCTCCGGGTTGAGACTTCCGCGTCCGGAGGTACGCGTACCGCCTACCCGAAAGATGGTGTGCTTCTGGGGTATTCGATGAGTCGGATACCCCGTCGTAGTCCAACTATGACAATACAAAGTCAAGACCTCCGGGTTGAGACTTCCGCGTCCGGAGGTACGCGTACCGCCTACCCGAAAGATGGTGTGCTTCTGGGGTATTCGATGAGTCGGATACCCCGTCGTAGTCCAACTATGACAATCAAAGTCAAGACCTCCGGGTTGAGACTTTCTAAGAGTACAAGCATAAAGGAACACGGACCAAGCCGTACCGAGAGAATCGGTACTAGAGCCCTTGTGGTTCTACATTGAGAGAGCCCTCGTGGTTCTCATTAGGGGCTTTATGCAAGAAGTACTCAATACTGTGGTGTGAAGTATAAAGTATAGAGTCCTCCACTGGTCCACGCTGCTCCGGCGGTCCTGGGTAAGATAGTTCATTCTAGCTTGCCCTATGTGGAAGAGGACTCAATACCCTACCTGTTGAGCTTGAAACAAAGTCATCACTTGGGCATGCTCATATTGCCATACACAATTACATTATATTCGAATGAGCATGCAAGCGACCCTATATAGACCGAACCAAAACGATAGATACCGCCGTAGTTCACCCCCACCAAGTGATGACTTCAGTATGGCTAGTGTGTGAAGTATAAAGTATAGTCCTCCCCTGGTCCACACTGCTTCGGCGGTCCTGGGTAAGATAGTTAGTTCTAGCTTGCCCTATGTGGAAGAGGACACAATACTTAATACTTAGAGTACAAGCATAAAGGAACACGGACCAAGCCGTACCGAGAGAATCGGTACTAGAGCCCTCGTGGTTCTACATTGAGAGAGCCCTCGTGGTTCTCATTAGGGGCTTTATGCAAGTCGTACTCAATACTGTGGTGTGAAGTATAAAGTATAGAGTCCTCCACTGGTCCACGCTGCTCCGGCGGTCCTGGGTAAGATAGTTCATTCTAGCTTGCCCTATGTGGAAGAGGACTCAATACCCTACCTGTTGAGCTTGAAACAAAGTCATCACTTGGGCATGCTCATATTGCCATACAATATTCCATTATCTACTAATGAGCATGCAGCTATATGATTATAACCTGTAAACGATTACCCCGCCGTAGTTCAGCGCTTCAACCAAGTGATGACTTCAGTATGGCTAGTGTGTGAAGTATAAAGTATAGTCCTCCCCTGGTCCACACTGCTTCGGCGGTCCTGGGTAAGATAGTTAGTTCTAGCTTGCCCTATGTGGAAGAGGACACCATACTTAATACTGTGGTGTAATGAACAAAGTATAGTCCTCCACTGGTCCACGCTGCTTCGGCGGTCCTGGGTAAGATAGTTAGTTCTAGCTTGCCCTATGTGGAAGAGGGCATACAAGACAAAGTATAGTTCTCCCCTGGTCCACGCTGCTTCGGCGGTCCTGGGTAAGATAGTTAATTCTAGCTTGCCCTATGTGGAAGAGAGCATACATGAACCAAGAACGAAGGTTATGATCGAGGAATGATTCGACAACTAACCGATGGTATGAAATGTGAAGAATTCAAGCAAGCACACAATCAAGTCATCACTTGGGCATGCTCGATAGCCAACCCTATGACATTAACCTAGTAGAGCATGCGAAAACCAATATATATGTAAACGATGCCCCTCCCTAGTTCAGCGCTTCAACCAAGTGATGACTTCAGAATGGCTAAATCAAATCGGTTCAAAACATACCATCGGTACCCTATTGAAACACACAAGTCGATATCAAACCTCATGATTGTGTAGTCCTCCACTGGTCCACACTGCTCCGGCGGTCCTGGGTAAGATAGTTCATTCTAGCTTGCCCTATGTGGAAGAGGGCACATTACTCAATACTGTGGTGTTATGAACAAAGTATAGTCCTCCACTGGTCCACGCTGCTTCGGCGGTCCTGGGTAAGATAGTTAGTTCTAGCTTGCCCTATGTGGAAGAGGGCATACAAGACAAAGTATAGTTCTCCCCTGGTCCACGCTGCTTCGGCGGTCCTGGGTAAGATAGTTAATTCTAGCTTGCCCTATGTGGAAGAGAGCATACATGAACCAAGAACGAAGGTTATGATCGAGGAATGATTCGACAACTAACCGATGGTATGAAATGTGAAGAATTCAAGCAAGCACACAATCAAGTCATCACTTGGGCATGCTCGATAGCCAACCTCATGACATTAACCTAGTAGAGCATGCGAAAACCAATATATATGTAAACGATGCCTCCCTAGTTCAGCGCTTCAACCAAGTGATGACTTCAGAATGGCTAAATCAAATCGGTTCAAACCATACCATCGGTATCCTATTGAAACACACAAGTCGATATCAAACCTCATGATTGTGTAGTCCTCCACTGGTCCACGCCGCTTCGGCCGTCCTGGGTAAAATGGAACATTCCAGCTTGCCCTATGTGGAAGAGGGCACATTACTCAATACTGTGGTGTGAAGTATAAAGTTCAATTCTCCCCTGGTCCACGCTGCTTCGGCGGTCCTGGGTAAGATAGTTCATTCTAGCTTGCCCTATGTGGAAGAGGACACTTCATACTTCGTCTCTAAGCGGCGGCTTGACTCCTCCCTACGGGGAACGGGTTTACGCGCACAGCGGCGGCTTACGCACTATGGCAGTCATGGATGCCTTACGTTTCTATGAAAAGTGTGTTCCTCCCCTGGTCCACGCTGCTTCGGCAGTCCTGGGTAAGATAGTTAGTTCTAGCTTGCCCTATGTGGAAGAGGACACGTAGACTTACTGTGGTGTGAAGTATAAAGTTCAGTTCTCCCCTGGTCCACGCCGCTTCGGCCGTCCTGGGTAAAATGGATTCATCCAGCTTGCCCTATGTGGAATGAGGACACTTTATGCTTCGTCTCTAAGCGGCGGCTTGCTCCTCCCTACGGGGAACGGGTATACGCGCACAGCGGCGGCTTACGTTATGGCAGTCATGGATGCCTTACGTTTCCATGAAAAGTGTGTTCCTCCCCTGGTCCACGCTGCTTCGGCAGTCCTGGGTAAGATAGTTAGTTCTAGCTTGCCCTATGTGGAAGAGGACACGTAGACTTACTGTGGTGTGAAGCATAAGGTTCAGTTCTCCCCTGGTCCACGCCGCTTCGGCCGTCCTGGGTAAAATGGATTCATCCAGCTTGCCCTATGTGGAATGAGGACACTTTATGCTTCGTCTCTAAGCGGCGGCTTGCTCCTCCCTACGGGGAACGGGTATACGCGCACAGCGGCGGCTTACGCAAGTTAGTCACCCTCGGCAGTGGATCACTCGGCTCATGGATCGATGAAGACCGCAGCTAACTGCGCGTCATAATGTGAACTGCAGGACACATGAACATTGATAAGTTGAACGCATATTGCACGTCGTGGGAACCTACCATGATGTACAGATGACTGAGCGCTTATATTTGAGAAATGTATCGCATACATTTAACTACGCCGTGACACCCGTCACGAGACGTGCACCATGATGTTAACTAGGGTCGCGACGACCCGCTAGCATTAAAGAACCCGTGGTTTACAGTATACTGGCATTGGAATTCGAAGTATTTAGAGCGTCCGTGTTCCCGCGTGAGGCGGAAGTACGAGGAGAAGGCGTGCTTGTGGTGTCTGTGGTGGTGTTTACTGATGTCTAGCTTCAGCTTATTTATTTATTTAAATAGAAGCGAAGATGTCAAAGTAGCGTCGAAGCAGCAGCGGTAGCACAAATGATTCAAGTATGGAAGTTGACCAAAGGAACACAAACAAACTAGCGTATGGGCAATGGAAGGTATCAGTGAGTTAAACCACACGCGGGCTAACAGCCCGTTAACCGAGTCCAACGGTACATATTGGACATTGAAACAAAGTAGTCGCAAGCCAGATGTGACGATAACAACCGCAAGGTACATAAGCCTCAGTTCATGTGTGACAACCCCCTGAATTTAAGCATATTAATAAG